>NC_085859.1:8367786-8372786 GCF_034702125.1 Engraulis encrasicolus | reverse complement strand
TGCGCTAGGCAGCTGTCAGACCTGTCAGTCTCCAGTCTGGCCAATACCTGGAAAACAAGTTTAAGGTTATCTGCACATGTTTAATTGAGGTAATCTGCGCTAGTTTGACACTCGGTCCTAGAACCTTTGACCTGCTAGTCAACGCTCCAGTTTGGGCATGGGAGGCACAGTAGTCCAGACCAAGAGCTCCACGCTACTGATACTGTATGAGGCTTCAGGAGGTTTACTAACGCTCTACTGATACTGTATGAGGCTTCAGGAGGGAGGTTTACTAACGTTCTACTGATACTGTATGAGGCTTCAGGAGTGAGGTTTACTAACGTTCTACTGATACTGTATGAGGCTTCAGGAGGGAGGTTTATTAACATTCTACTGATACTGTATGAGGCTTCAGGAGGGAGGTTTACTAACGCTCTACTGATACTGTATGAGGCTTCAGGAGGTTTACTAACGCTCTACTGATACTGTATGAGGCTTCAGGAGGGAGGTTTACTAACGTTCTACTGATACTGTATGAGGCTTCAGGAGGGAGGTTTACTAATGCTCTACTGATACTGTATGAGGCTTCAGGAGGGAGGTTTAATAACGTTCTACTGATACTGTATGAGGCTTCAGGAGGGAGGTTTACTAACGTTCTACTGATACTGTATGAGGCTTCAGGAGGGAGGTTTACTAACGTTCTACTGATACTGTATGAGGCTTCAGGAGGGAGGTTTACTAACGTTCTACTGATACTGTATGAGGCTTCAGGAGGGAGGTTTACTAATGTTCTACTGATACTGTATGAGGCTTCAGGAGGGAGGTTTACTAACGCTCTACTGATACTGTATGAGGCTTCAGGAGGGAGGTTTACTAACGTTCTACTGATACTGTATGAGGCTTCAGGAGGGAGGTTTACTAACGCTCTACTGATACTGTATGAGGCTTCAGGAGGGAGGTTTACTAACGTTCTACTGATACTGTATGAGGCTTCAGGAGGGAGGTTTACTAACGCTCTACCTATACTGTATGAGGCTTCAGTAGGGAGGTTTACTAACTTTCTGCGCTGAACTCTACTAGTTTGTATCCATCACAGAGGGTTCACCATGATAACTGAAAAGTCAAATTCTACCTATGCTATGTAGTGGGCTATGCTAATAGCGGGTCTTTCAGCTGTCAATGTTAACGGCACATGTTAGTGACACATGTTAGCGACACATGTCAGCAACACATGTTAGCGACATCTGTTAGCGACAAATGTTAGTGACACATGACAGCCACACACATGTTAGCGACACATGTTAGCGACACATGTTAGCGACACAGGTCAGAAACACATGTTAGCGACATTTGTTAGCGACAAATATTAGTGACACATGACAGCCACACACGTTAGTGACACATGTTAGAGATACATGCCATCGACGCATGTAAGTGACACACGTCATTACGAATGGACTTCTTCTTGTTCAAATATCCTACCGATGCATTGCCATCATGTCACAACATTCGCCGTGTATTGTTGCTTGCAATCAGGGCAACTGAGTCATGTCTATGAGCTAGCTTAACAAAGAGTTGTCTCAATAAAACGAAAAAGATAGAAAGACACAATGATGATGATGGTAAAAAAAACACAAGAAGAGATTAAATCAGAACACACACGCAGGAAAACACACACACACACACACACACACACACACACACACACACACACACACACACACACACACACAAGAACCCCCCCCCCCCACACACACACACACATGCAGCATACACACACACACACACACACACACACACACACACACACACACACACATGTAGCACACACACACACACATGCAGCACACACACACACACACACACACACACACACACACACACACACACACACACACACACACACACACACACACACACACACACACACACACACACACAAGCAGCACGAGATGGGGAAGGCAGCATGTAGAGGCAGCAAAAGAATAAAAGACAGAATTTAAAAGAAAAGGTCAAAGAATTACAGAACAATAAAGACACAAAACCACACACACACACATCCACACACACACACACACATGCGCGCATGCATACACATACACACACACGCACACACGGACGTGCGCATGCACACACACACTGACAGACACACACACTCACACATGCACGCGCACACACACACACACACACACACACACACACACACACACACACACTCACACATGCACGCGCACACACACACATTACAGAGGAATAAAGAGAGCTGCAGAAAGAGCTTTCAGAGGTTAAAGAAGAGGTGGAAGTCAGAACAGTCAAAAAGCTCTGAAGATCAAAGACACTCACACACATACACACACACACACGCGTGTGTGCGTGTGCGTGTGCGTGTGTGTGTGTGTGTGTACACATACACACACACACACTCACACGCACACACACACACACACACACACACACACATACGCACACACACACGCACACACACACTCTTTTTTCCTACACTGATTCACCAAACGAGAAAAAAAAATACAAATCGGCGAGTTACAAAGAGAATAGAGCTCTCAGAAGACTTCTCACATCCACACTATTCCACACACATGCACGCGTGCGCACACACACACACACACCCACCCACACACACCACTCCAGACCTCACTTCTCTATGAAGAGAGAATGTGTCGACATCTCAGCAACAGAACTGGAGAAACATGCAGATCTGTCCCAAGCGCAAAGTCAAATTATAGCAAAAAAGTCTAACACTGAATTCCTGTTTTCTTATTTTAATGTGACGTTTCGGCCGCTGCAGTACCTTCTGTACCCCAGGGCTAGTGGCAGCTTTGGTCGGGCCTTCGCCAAGGACATGAAAAAGCCCCCTCCACCCAATATATGCAATATAATGAGGACCCCGTTCTGGGTCCCCTCTTGCCCTGGGCCCGGGACAACTGACCCCTTTACCCCCTGCCAGCTTTCCTGCTGTAGCCTATTCAGAAGTGTGTGGCTGGAGAGAGAACACCTTTTATCAGAGACAGCAACATGTGTCACGTGTCTGCAAGGATAAATAAAAGATTCCAACCCTGAAAACACACAAGAAGACAGCAGGCGGATTGCTCTCTGATATCTCAGTTCATTTGTACAAGGAATTGATTTTGGAGATGCATTCAAGCTCTTTTATTCTCTTTCTTCTCAGTTGAAGCCAACTCATCTACTCATCTACTCTCCCTCCAAAATGAATGCAGACAGACAGACATGCTTCAAAGCAGCTTAACCCTTTAAGACACGGCATTATACACTTGCTGTTACCAGAATGGCAATAGCCAAGTCGTAGTGGTGAACTTACCAATGACTATTACGGCGTTCCACTGGTGGAACAGTGTGCATTATGGGTCTACGCTATCGAAGAGTGGTGGGCTATATAGACAGATACTTCACTTTTCGTCCGTATAAAAACCTCAAAATGGAACTTGTCTGACGTCAGTGTGAAATGGGCTAATCACTACTGCTAGCCATGTTAGCGCTGTTACACAGCCAGTATGGTCTGCCGA
Source organism: Engraulis encrasicolus (assembly GCF_034702125.1). Lineage (NCBI taxonomy): Eukaryota > Metazoa > Chordata > Actinopteri > Clupeiformes > Engraulidae > Engraulis > Engraulis encrasicolus. Next base: position 8,369,265 of record NC_085859.1, on the reverse strand, counting down.
AAGCCGAAAGCCCAACTAGAGAACTCCAATTCCCATTGTCATTGTGACACAGCACTCCACAGCACACAAGTGTTCACTGCACACTGCACACAACGAAATTGTATTTATGCCTTACCCATGTTATTGCTGTTGCAAATGAAAGCCACTGAAAAATCACAAACATCCATTTTAAATAGAAAGAGGCAGAGTGTAATATGACCAGTAGGCAGTTAGGCTACACAGTCTCACCCCAAGTAGTCAATTTTTGACTACTCAATTTTTGACACCCCAAGACTGCAATTTTTGACGTCTTGGGTATTCCTTCCACGTCACATTTTGACTATGTCCTCATGTGCCCCTTGTGGCAGCATAACGTCATTGAGGTTAGGTTTAGGAATAGGTTTAGGGTTAGGCCACATAGTCAAAATGTGACGTGGAAGGAATACCCAAGACGTCAAAAATTGCTGTCTGGTCCAAGGTAGTCAAAAATTGACTACTTGGGGTGAGACTGCATTGAGTTAGGCCATTATCTAGCCTGCATGGCTCCCCAACAGAACAATTACTAGCTCTGATAACCAGCTCATTACAGTAACTATGGCTAGCAGTTGTGGACACATTAGCTCCCAGCTCGAAATGTATTACTGTGATTAGCGTTTCCAGTGGCACAATTACTAGCCCTGTTAACTAACCACCCTATTACATTAGCTAGGCCTTCCATTAGCTCAGCTAAACACCTTTTAACTAGCGTTTCCAATGGCACCCTATTAGCCTACAGAAAATCAGGCTTCCGATATCAAGCATGTTAACTTTGCTATCCCTTGAACTTTTAGCAGAAAGGCTCTGTGATGACAAACTACAGCAGTGAGTGCCCCACAGCAGCACGACAACAAACATGGCTGTGCCGACACTAATGTAGCATCCTCATTAACACCCACAGAGAAGGAAACAACAAAGTCTCTCTGAGTCACAACTTTTGGAGAACGTTTTCCCATTCAATATCCCGATTGCAAATGGAAAAATGACCGTTGAGGTGAGCTTTCGCAAAATATTGAATCAAACTTGTTTAGTCAATGACGTCCTGTGATGTCATCGCGAGGCCACAAGTGCGAAGGAGGACGAGAGTTGGGACAATGGAAAGAACCCACTATTTACTTGCTAATACTTGCTAATACTGATGCTAGCACATGGTTGTCTATAGCAGGTGTCACCAACGTTGTGCCCGCGGGCGCCAGGTAGCCCTCCAGGAGCTTCTGAGGTGCCCACCAAGGATGTTAATAAACAGTGACAACTACCAGATTTTAGTCACAGTTAAGCTTTTCTTGATTTAAATATGAGAATATTTATTCTTTTTAACCTATAAGCAAATTATCATTCAATAATATTGTGATTTGAGAATGATACAAAGACATCAGTAGAGGATCTTTAATGAAAGTGGCCCTCGGGTAGCCCTCAGGTAGCCCTTGGTAACCTCAACCCAAAATTTGGCCCCCTTTTAAATTC
>NC_085859.1:8366338-8367686 GCF_034702125.1 Engraulis encrasicolus | reverse complement strand
GGGGGTGGTTCGGTTGTGATCACTACTGGGAACACTATTCATGTTAGAAACCACAAGCGTGTGAGCCTATGGCTGGGAGGTTTGCTAACATTCTATTGCCGATCAGGGGTGAAAGTACTGTAGCTTTCATGTCTTTCATGTCTTACCGTTGCTACCCCACCCACAAAGAAATAAATCCACCGGTAACACTTTAGAATAATGGATGCAAAAAAGCATTATAAAGACTTAATAAATAATTAACTATTGATGAACAAAACATTAACAAACGTTTGTAAATGACTAGGAAATGTAAACAAAGGCTTGTAAATGACTAGGAAATGCTATGTTAATATTTTATATTTATCAAACATTTACAAGTTGCTTGTAAATGAATAAAATACTCTGTTATAAGGTGTGTAAAATCTTGCATATATCATTTGTAGATATTTTATAAAGCATTAATAAAACTTAGTTAATAATAAAAACATTTGTTAATGTTTTATTCATCATTAGTTAATTATTTACTGAGTCTTTACTAAGGAACATTATTATAAAGTGTTACCAATAAAACTTACAAACATTCATACAGACAGTCTGAAATGTTATAGTTTGGTTGTATGTGTTTTCTACCTATGTAGCTGACCTTACTTTTTATTTCAAATATGGAATGTTGGCCAGCATTAACCCCATTCTCTTACTGGTGCAGCGCAATGGCTGTACATTCCACTGGTCTACCCCCCCCCCCCCCCGCCCCCCCCCCCCCCCCCCGTAGTTGGTCTACTCATGTTTGGAATAACCTCCAAAACACATTAAGCTTGACATCTGTGCCCTCTGTAGAGAGTTTTCAAAATCTTTTAAAAACAACTTTAGTAGAGGAGTGTCACTGTTTTTAAACTCAGTTTTACAGAGGTTTTGTGTGTGTGTGTTTTTTATGTCAGATTTTATTAGTTTGTTAGTTCTTACTGTTTAGTCCTTGATGGTCTTACTTGTTAGTCTTGTCCAGTGTCTTTTTTGTTTGCCCCTATGTCTGATATGTCTTATATCCTTACGTGTGCTTTTTTTAAAAATCTGTTTTTTATGTCATAATATGCATGTGCCTCCGCTGTCTTAATGCCGTCTTGGCCAGGACTCCCTGGAAGAAGAGGTTTCTACCTCAATGGGACCTTCCTGGTTAAATAAAGGTCAAATAATAATTAAAAAAAATACTCCCCCCCCACCCCCACCCCCCTAGTTACTCCCCTCGGGGTGCCAAACAGGTGCTCTGGACACTACAACATGAGTAGTGTTGGTCACTCAACCACAGAGCTGTCTAGCTGCATGTCAATAGTAGGTACCAATATACCTGTGAGTATATTTACTCTATATGAAC
>NC_085859.1:8295722-8300722 GCF_034702125.1 Engraulis encrasicolus | reverse complement strand
CTTCCTGATCTCATCTGTTTTCATGGAAGTGACCTTGAGTATTTTGAAAGGCGCTTAAAATAAAAGGTATTATTATCCTATTATTTCAAAACTCAGTGAGCACACGTTGCATATTGCTACCTATGTCCTCTTTGCGTAGGCTACGTCCCTTTGGATAAAGCATCTGCTAAATGCAATGTAATGCATTATATTTCATTGTACTCGCACACCTAGGGAGTCTTACCCACTGAAAAATAATGTGCTACTGGACGCAAACTTAACTAATAGAAAGTACACACACACACACACACACACACACACACACACACACACACACACACACACACACACACACACACACACACACACACACACACACTTACCACAAAATCTGATCATGAAATTAAACTACTTAAAAAGTACACACAACATAATCTAATCAAGCAAGACACTTTGAGCCCAGTTACCATATAGGGCTCCGTTTTATCTTCCATATTATTATTATTTACAAATTACAGTTACCAACATTATTCACTAAATGCCTCAAAAAAACTAAATAAACAATGACAACTCTGAAACGATTATTGGGTCACTTTGATTTATTTCCACCACACAAGTTTTGAGATTTGTGATCTGAAAAATGTGCCCCACTAAGATGATTGGGTTTGTTGCATAAAGTAAATCGATATTAATATTTGTGCACAGTCCAGCCGCTCTCGCTTCGCTGATGGCAAATGATTGCTTACTGGCATCGCTGTATCTCTGCCTGGATATTGCATTTTCCCCAGATCTGCTGAAATACTGTAACATTAGCCTTTTCTCCTGTGACATTAGAAAGGAGAGCTGACGGGGAGTTTTGCTGATAAGCGCGTGACCCTATATAATATATGTGATATAACAGTTTGTGATTTATGGGAATCAAGAGGTCTTGGAACTCCAGTGGCGTTCTAAAGTAACGGCGCGTGGCGTGGCGCAGCTGTCCGTTTCTATTTCATTTGGACGAAAATGTGAATGAACCCACTGGTGATGTGCCGTGCTGTGTATACTGGCGACACACCGCGCGCGCGCTGAGGACTGAACAAGGAGCAAGGTGGTCAGGGACTTGAATAACAATCGGCCACACACGCAGGGAGCGAGACACACAGATAAAGACTCGTGCGCGCGCACGCACGCACGCACACACACACACACACACACACACACACACATTACAAGAACTGCTCCGCTTCCTTGCTTGCTCGCTCTGCGCCTCGGCGGGACCTGGCTTGCCATGCTCCTGTCATCTCTCGTGTTTCAGAGCATCAATCATACGGGGCTGAGGCTGTGCCCTCGCGCCGGGCCGGCCTGATTTACAAACATTAGCCCGGGATGCAATTACACGCGCAGAGCAGAGCAGGGGCAGAGCAGTCGCTGCCGTGCCTTGAACATGAACAGAGACCCAGCAGCCAGTGCTTACAATGCGGCTGGAAACGGAGGCAGGCAGGCAGGGCAGGCAGGCAAAACATAGGCTACAACACAACCCCCCTTGTAGCTTCGCAAGGTGCTTGTTCTGTTCAACATTACTTGGATACTGCTGTACTCTACGCTGATCCTGTGCTTACTTTGTACTTGCTTGAATTGCCTCCTTGTAAACTCGCTTTGGTCAAACGCGTCTGCTAAATCCAATGCAATGTAGTAGGACGCAGGGCAGACAGGCAGGCAGGCAGGCAGGGCGGGCGGTCACAACATACAACACAACCCCCCTTATAGCTTCGTAAGGTGCCGCAGCTACGGCGATAACCGCGGCGGTGGCCATACCACAAATAGGTAAAAAATGGCAAAGGCGCCTGTGTCGTAGGCTACAATATGTACCGTATAGCATGGTATGGGGAGGCTATTCTAAGCGCTGGCTTTATTGTCTCCCCGTCAGGACCATAGCGCACTGGTCATCAATCAATATCTATTCTGCATTTCCAGCAGCGCGCAGATATTTATATCCGCAAATACCAAAAGTTCCCAAGTGCCCATTTGCATTCGTCAAACTAGTGGGATTTTGCGTTGTATTTCTCCGACCGTGCAGCCTGGCTCGTACAGTAAACGCGTTTGTCCAGTTGCGGTCTTTAGAAAGATTGCATTTGGCGTGCAAATCTAGTCAAGGCGACCTAGACTAAACACGGGCGAGCTCATTAGTCAAGAGCAGGTTCAAGATCACGGTCGGGAGATGTGGAACAGCAGCCTCAGCCCGCTGCTGCCCTGATGATAACTCGGTTACAGCGGACGGTCGGACACGTAGGCTACAAAGCCTTTACGCAAGCCTGTTAAAAGCAACCGCTCCTGCCTTTTACCGTTGCGCGGACTTAAAAATACTATGTATGGATGGTGTGTTTAAATAAGCAAATGCATTATGTTGAAATGCAAACATTAGGATACGTCAACTAGCCTAGCGAGGCACACAAGCGGCGGGGAACTTTCGACCGTTGTTATATTTTAATCTAAATGTTCATATTAACCTAATAGCCCATTCCTGCTATATTCTGCTTTGATCCCCTATAATAAGTATATATGACAACACATGACATTACACACCACGTTACAAACCCCACTTGCTCTCTCAAATCACGCGTCACCGTCTCGGGAAGGGAATAAAACATATGCGCTGGCAAAAAGTTCAGTCCAAAGCCACCGATTCGGGAAGGCATTAAAAGTTTCCGCTTGCTATAAACCCCCGCGAAAGTGCAGCACCATGCGCTGAAATGCCTGAAAACGAGCCCTTGCGTCTCGCATTGCTCCTGACCGAAGCCCTGAGCTGCACAGAGCGCCTGTGTATGCTTGCTCCGGTCGCTCCAGCGCTGATCAATGATTGAACTGAACAAAGGCAGAAGGGGGATCAATTTCTAATAACTATCAATGCAACACCGCCTGTATCAGTCACAAAAAGTGCCCCAAAGCACATTTCTCAGCACGGACAAGGTAGAATATAGTTAGCGTTATCACCCACAGCAGAAAGGTAAAAGAAGCACACTAACCTGAAGCCGCCGTAGATCAAATTTCTTCCAATATTGAAACATCGATCCCACATCGGCGGCCATCTTGGGGGATATTGAAGAGGTTTTTTTCAGCGGCTACAATAAATACACGGGCTGGATTCCCCTCGTTAAACAGCCCTACCGCTCTCCCGCCTCGCAGGAGACACAGAAGAAAAAAATCTTATGAAAATAAAAAAGCGTCCCCCTGAACTTGAACACTGATATGTAGGCTACTTGGAAGCGACAAGCTGTTATTTCCGAATGGTAATCCGGATGTTTTTTTTTTTCTTTCCTGAAAAGTACCTGAATGTATCCGTGCATTGGAGCTGGTGCTGACATTAACTGGGCAATCGCACTTGAATTTGGTTTGGTAAAGTTATCGATACTGACGTAACGGGTTGATCGATATTGTCTGGAAAGGGGAATGAGAACAACAGGGTAATGACCCAATAAAGGCTATTCCCACTGCTTTACGCACGACATTTGCATATTTAACAAATGAGCGACATGGACCAGCAGGTGTTTTGCCGGATGAGAGGATGTTGTCCTTCTGTCAAAGTTTAGCCAATAGCTCATAATCGGCAAATCTCCATTCCTCTATTGTTTGATACGACACTGGGTTTTCTTTATAAGCGACCAAGACCCAATTCTGAGTGTATTCATATTAGCTCACCTCTCGTGAGCCGAGTAGTGTATAAGACACGGGCGGCAGGTGTTTAGGGATATTATGCATTAACTCAGGCTATGCTATATGCATATGGGAAACATGAATGTAATTAGTTTCTAAATAAAAAAACAGAATAGACTTTTATTGCTACTTTTGTTTCTACTTCTCAATGCCAATTGATCTTCAACTTTTGCGCCTAAGCGCGTTTTAAACGCTGACGCACCAGAATGATGGTCCGGGTGTCTAAGATTAAGACAGTCTAAGATTTTAGGCATTAAGGTTACAGGCCCCCCTACTCTTAAAATATATTGCACTTGTATGCCTATATTTTTAAATATCTTTTACAAATTAAACATTATTGTATATTATATATGGGTGTTATCAGAATTCCTTCACGAGTTAATGTGTTGTAGCCTACTAAAACCCAGTGACTCACCTGGCAAATCATATCCTAATAATAGTCCTAGTCATAATCATAATGATAATTGGTTAGTAATCTAATTATAAGTCGTTAAGTTTGATATGGGGAGGGCCTATGCCATTATCTAATAATATTGCCAATTGTCATTAAAAATGTTATTTTAAGTTAATGTTCAAATGTGCGCCTTTTTAAATAATGAGTCTTTTGCCAAGTTACCGGCCTACCTCGTTCCTCATATGGCGGCGGAGGCTCCGTTTTAAGACAGAGAGCACTTATCACGACGTGTCGTCCTACTTACAGAAACTAGTTTTGTTGAGGTTGATGCGTCTTCCGCGAAACATATATTCTTGTCCATTATTTAAACATGGACGCCATACATCAGATAAATGTGTACTTATTTATGGTGGGTCAAACTGGCCATTAAGGGTACTGCAGCGGCATCCTTTCACTGCTTTTAAAAAATGCTCATCAGTTCAAACTGATAGTTAATTGCATCTGCTGTGACTGAATTAGAGCGAGAGAACACGGAGACATCTTTGGCATTTAAGCTTTGGCGTTGAACTTCTCTCGTTATCACCATTCATCATCTGGGCCGCTTCCTCTTCTTCTCTCTTGCCTGAAATAACCTGCATGCGTTCTTTTGTTCTTGGCCGCGTCTCTGGCCCGTACTGCGCCCTCTTGTGTCCAACAACAGTAGTGGCTTATTACAATGTGAAGAAATCACCTGTCCGACCTATGTGGTGTCAACAACAGACTTCAAGGGACAAGCAAGGGCCTCAATAGACCCCTTTGGTATTTGTCACTGACTGCACGCGCATTGTTGGCTCAAACACACACAATTGATTACTTTTATTTGGACCCAAGGGACAAGTATATAAGGTACAAGATCCAAACATTTTGGAACAGGCTATTGACAGGTTGGCAGATT
>NC_085859.1:8246043-8266043 GCF_034702125.1 Engraulis encrasicolus | reverse complement strand
CCCAGTGCAGCCCAATAAGAATGGACAGATAGATAATGCAGCTCAGTGCAGCCAGGTTGAAGGAATGTGTGTGTGCGTGTGTGTGTGTGTGTGCGTGTGTGTGTGTGTGTGTGTGTGTGTGTGTGTGTGTGTGTGTGTGTGTGTGTGTGTGTGTGTGTGTGTGTGTGTGTGTGTGTGTGTGTGTGTGTGTGTGTGTGTGTGTGTGTGTGTGTGCTTGTGTGTCTATCGGTGTGCGTGGGCTTGCATTTGTGTGTGTGTCTGTGTGTGTATGCGCGTGTGTGCGTGTGCGTGTGTGTGTGTGTGTATGCGAATGTGCATGCGTGCATGTGTGCTTGCATGCATGTGTGTGTGTGTGTGCAGCCAGGTTGAAGAAGGTCCTTAATGTAACTGCTGAATCACGACTTTGCGTTAATTAGCAATCCCCCGGGCTGTAAAGCGAGCGCCCGTAATTTAGATCGTCATCATCATCATCGCTGGACAGTCGGATGGAGGATGTGTCATATGCGTTGGCGGACACCTGAACTACACAGGCAGACAGATAGATAGAGTAACACACACACACACACACACACACACACACACACACACACACACACACACACGTTTGCGTTGGCGGGGCCCTGAACTGTTCAGTCGCTGAGTAATCAGACTCTCAGTTTGGTTTTATTATTTTTTTGCTCTTTAAAGTTAGTCTCACCTCAGCAAATTGAACTGAGTTCGTTGCTACTCATACAGTACTGGGCAGTTTACAGTTTATTACAGTATTTCACTGCTTTCATTACAGTAAATTACTTTCATTAGCTGCATGATGACAACTGAAGACTGCTGCTTCATCATTCAGTTGTTTATTCAGGAAATGTCGTAGTGTACCCAGTGTTCCCAACCTATGTTTGGCCAGGGACCTCATTTTGACATCCCAAAATTACTGGGGAGCCCATACACTTTTTTCACAACCTGAAAAAAAGCTATTTTATTTGTAGGCTACTAATCCGAAAGATATTTCTGAAAGTCAGAGTTATGTTAAATTAATTAGTAGGCTATCTTTATCAGTATTCAGTATCAATAATCTTTTTTCACACCTTGACATTTCAGGTGACCCCATATGAATTCCGCATGGGGTCCCCACACCAATGTTGAAAAACACAGCCCCAAACAAAACACTGCCCCAAACAAAACACTGCCCCCAACTTTACACCATGATTTTCCTAGATGGGACTGTCAAGACACAGCTCGAATGATTTGAATCGTGCGCCCCCTTCAATGTTTATCTGCATCAAATTAAAAATAGCATTGTTTTCACTGGGGAGGACGCCTGTTTTCAACTGCACATTAAGTGCCCACGGGACCGCAAACACAGCAGCACTACTACCACCTTTACTTACCAGTGATGGGCAAACAAGTTGTCAAAATCTAGTGCTACATTTCCCAAATGACTTTGTTTTACCTGCACAGTAAGCGATCTTGAGTTAATTGAAAGGCGCTATATAAAACTAAGTTACTAAGTCTCTCTCGTTCTCTCTTTCCCTCTCTCTTTCCCTCTCTCTCTCTCTCTCTCTCTCTCCCCTCTCTCTCTCTCTCTCTCTCTCTCTCTCTCTCTCTCTCTCTCTCTCTCTCTCTCTCTCTCTCTCTCTCTCTCTCTCTCTCTCTCTCTCTCTCTCTCTCTCTCTCTCTCTCTGTCTGTCTCTCTCTCTGCAGGCCTTCACCATAATGGATCAGAATAGAGATGGCTTCATAGACCAGAATGACCTGAGAGACACATTTGCAGCCCTAGGTAAGACCTACATATAGGTATGTGTTTGTGCGTGCGTGCGTGCGTGCGCCAATAAGCCAAGCTCGTTGACATTACCATCACTGAACCCACAAATAGAAACCATTACTGTGTGTGTGTGTGTGTGTGTGTGTGTGTGTGTGTGTGTGTGTGTGTGTGTGTGTGTGTGTGTGTGTGTGTGTGTGTGTGTGTGTGTGTGTTATCCGGCAGGTCGTCTGAATGTGAAGCAGGAGGAGATTGATGAGATGCTGAAAGAAGCTCCAGGCCCCATCAACTTCACCGTGTTCCTTACCATGTTTGGAGAGAAGCTGAAAGGTAGCACACACACACAAATATGCTGAAACGGGACACAATTTGGTTAAAATGCCGGAAATTGCTTCTAAAAAATACTTTTGATTTTTTTTTTTTTCTGGGGGAGGAACCCCAGACGCCCCCCCCAACAATCAAGTGTCCCTTATTTTCATTTCTGAAAGGTCGCAACCCTAGAGCAAACTCTCTCACATCTACAAGCAAGCTCATATGTATGTCTTTCTGTCTGTGTGTGTACCAGGCACGTGCACAGCATAGTTGCCCACGGTGCCCGAGCAACGGCCCTTTTGCCCACATTGGCTGATATTGCCCTTCCAAGGGAGGGGAAAATAATTTGGCAATTATAATTTCATATTTCAATATCATTTGATTTCTTTATAATTCATAATTTTGATTGAAGTTTTGTACAATAAAGACTTAAGTCAGTCATACAAATTCATCAGACCCGTCGAGAATGGGCACGAGCGATGTGAGGTAGGCCTACGCAACAACTCCGGTGGGGAGGGAGAAGGCACGCGACAGGCGCTTGAGCGTCTATAAGAGACACGAAAGATTTTGAAGATGCCTGGGTGTCGGCTAGAGCCCTACACACAGTCTACATATTAGGGTACAAAATATGCTCACAATCAACCTCTCTATTACAATGTTGAGTTTAGAACTTTTAGTTATCATACATCTGACAGCCAGCCAGCGCCACGTTTAGGTAGCAAAAAAACCCCGACAGCCAGCTGTAGATATGCCTCGGAAAAATAGGCTAAGATTTCATGTTTCAACTGATTTGCTTTGCAATTCGTATTTTTGATTGAAGCTTCCTAAATTAAGTTTTCAAATTCAGATTCACCTGCACCTCGAGAGATAGGCAAAGGGAGGGGCAGCATGTGCGTTGCGGGGGGCACGCGCAGCTCTACATGGGAGGGAGGGGGGAGCAAGCATGCATGCGACCAGGGCAGAGACGCAAAATATGTCGAAGATGTCGTGGGAGTAGAGCGACTGCCCTGGCGGCCTGAGGTGAGCTGGAAACATAGCAGACTACACAGTATTACACTACATGATCACAATTAATGCCTCTTAAAGCCGATCTCGAGTTTAGGACGTTTAGTGATCCTAAATAATCTGACAGCCGGTGTGCCACGTTCAGATATTGGGGAAAAACGACAGCCAGCTAGCTTGCAGTCATTGTCAACGTTTTACATGGCTCAGGTTGTTTTGTGGAAGGCTAACCCAACTAAGAAACATGCAGATGACATGTCGTTTTATCAAGCAAGAGAGAACTTAAGGGGGTAGGCTAGCTAAAGGAAGCACATCTCTGCAGAGTTGGCTGCGAAAAAAAATGAACAGGTGCAGGTGAGGCAGAGAATCTTTTTCAGGATTGTAGAGGTTTGATCTTGGTGAGACCGCTAGGAAAGTGCTTTTTCTTACGCTGATATATTCTCCGACCCAAAGATAGGCCTACTGTTTCCACTGTCAATGTCCATGTAATTGAAATAAATCCACTCCACATGATAACTGACGTTTACTGTTCTTCTCAAGACATAGGCCTACAAAATGTGCATGAACTAACTAAAACATCTGTAATGAAAATAAAAGGTTATAAAGTCTGCGAGAAGCTTGGAGCTTCAGAGCAACAGATAAGAACTGGTCGCTCCCACGCCACGGTTCTTTGCGATCTGAAATGAAAGCCGGCTCGCCAATTCTTAAAGCGACAGTACACATTTTTAATATAGGCTACAAAAGACCCAACAAATGACCTAAACCTGTGAATTCTTATTGTTTTAGCTTTCCTATATAATATTCATCATTTTAATCATGGAATATGCCTATTAATGAAATTTCAAATTCAAATTAAATGATCTTTTTAACAATTTTTAAACTATTTCTATTTATTAGGCTATAACTTAAAGTCTACTTTGGCTGCTACAAGGATTATAAAGATGACAGTGGGTTAATTGATTAAGCATCCTCATATTTAGCCTATTAATTTACTCATCATTTCATTTCATTTAAGATGAGGATGACTCAGAGCCACAGACCTCTGCACATAGGGCAGGTAGGCATAAGACTGATCATCTCTGTGACTGATACAGGTTTAAAAACTATCAAGGCTTTTTCTCATAAATTCATTTAATTTAGGGGCAGCCACATACCACACATGAGGAAATGTGGATCAGGAGACATTTAGGGCAGGTGGGCATAAGGCTGATCATCTCTGATATGATTAATAGGTAGGCCTACATGTTTAAAAACTAGCATGTTATATCATATGGTACGCATTCAAGATACTATATAATATAATAATCTTAATAACTAGAAATGCATTCTCACAGAAAATGCTGGAAGCGGGCTTGCCTTTTGGGGCAGAGATGAAACAAAGTACTATTGAGAAAACAAAGCTAAAAGAAATCTTGGAAAAACTCCATCCACCCAGTCAGAAGTTATGGGCCAAACAATTCAGCCATCTTGGATTCAGCCATCTTGAAAGTGTTGTAGCTCTGCGTTTTGGGGATATACTAAATGACATACATGGTATTTTAAGTTGGCTAAGGAACACTGCATATGATATAATTTTGAAAATCAACATGGCTTCGAGCGGGATTAGAACTCACAACCTCCATATCTGTAATCCAACCCCTTTGCCATTGATATTAAATGACATACAATACATGATATTTGAAGTTGGCTAAGGAACACTGCATATGATATCATTTTGAAAATCAACATGGCTTCGACTGGGGTTCGAACCTCCCAACCCCCATATCCCTAATTCAGCACATTTGCCATTCATACTAAATGACATACATGGCATTTTAAGTTGGCCAAGGAACACTGCATATGATATAATTTTGAAAGTCAACATGGCTTTGACTGGGATTCGAACCCCCAACCTCCATATCTGTAATCCAGCACATTTGCCATGCATACTAAATGACATACATGGCATTTTAAGTTGGCCAAGGAACACTGCATATGATGTAATTTTGAAAATCAACATGGCTTTGACTGGGTTTCGAACCCCCCAACCTCAATATCTGTAATTCAGCACATTTGCCATCCATACTAAATGATATACATGGCATTTTAAGTCGGCCAAGGAACGCTGCATATGATATAATTTAGAAAATCAACATGGCTTTGACTGGGATTCGAACCCCCAACCTCCATATCTGTAATCCAGCACATTTGCCATGCATACTAAATGACATACATGGCATTTTAAGTTGGCCAAGGAACACTGCATATGATGTAATTTTGAAAATCAACATGGCTTTGACTGGGTTTCGAACCCCCAACTTCAATATCTGTAAGTCAGCACATTTGCCATCCATACTAAATGATATACATGGCATTTTAAGTCGGCCAAGGAACGCTGCATATGATATAATTTAGAAAATCAACATGGCTTCGGATGGGATTCGAACCCTCAACCTCCATATCTCTAATGCAGTGGCATGCATTACCACTAAGCCAAGCAGCTAGCTGTCATACACAGTCCAGCAAGACTATATTAGATTGCATTGAAGAGCTGAACAATAGCCTTCTAGAATGGCTGCTCGCACCTGCTCGTTAAGAATAGAATCTTGAGACAGTGGCAGTTAAGATGGAATCCTTCATTGGGAGCACCTGTTCTGATACTAACTGACAGTTAGTATTGAGCCTTTAACAGGGGAGAAAATGAGAATGAGTTTTTTGTCTTTACAACATCGTTGTAAAAAAACTAAAAGGAGTTGGCACGTGTCCTTTTCACAGATCGGAGTCATGCTTGTGATCTCTCTAACAGTCTTTGAATGAAGTTCATAGGTTAAAGGATTCAGGCACAAATGGACCTCCATGTGGGACATGCGCTGATCTCTTGAAAAATGCATTTTTGGAAAGACTGGGATTCTCCATAGACCCAGACCTGTTTTTTTTACAAACCTGCCATTTAAAAAGTATTGGGAGTTGGGAGATGAAACTTTGACAATTTGGAGACATCCCATAGAGCTCGCTAACAACGCGTCAACTAAACTTCTAGGTGAAAGTGTTGATGTTTTATGACCGAAAAAGCCTCCTACACTCTAATCTCTAGAGTGGCGGAACTTTGGTTCATGAAGGTTCCACCACAGTTTTCAATGGAGACCCAGGCTTTCACAAAATCGCCAAAAACGGGAAAACGACAAGAGACACGGAAAAGCCTATTAGTATACGCAATCTCCAAGCCGAGCCGGTCGTTTTAGTGTTTGAACGGTGTCTCTATCTCGAAAGGCCTAGGAGGACATCCATTTTCTATTTTTGCTGCCCCTGCACAAGACCAAGCTATAATAATAAGAAACAGGACTTAGAGATTACTAGAATCGGGCCTTGCTCTGCAAGGGCCATGCTCTGCATGGTCCTTGCTCCGCAAGCCCGCTTAATTATGACAATAATATACTACTTCTACTACTACTACTAAAAATAATAATAATACCCATGGTGCAGTTTCCTAAAAAATTCTGAAGGCCGTTTTTTTTGGGGGGCGGGGGGGGGTTGCCCTTTCTTCAGGTTAGAGCAACTGCCCTTTGAGATTCCTGTGCACGTCCCTGATGTGTACGTATGCATGTAATGGAGGTCAACTGGTGTGGCGGACTGGTCCTTTAGCTCAGGCGGTATTGTACTGTGACTCCCATACTGTGTACGTATGCATGTAATGGAGGTCAACTGGTGTGGCGGACTGGTCCTTTAGCTTAGCGGTATCATGCTGTGACTCCCATACTGGAGTCTAAGCTCGGAAGTGGCCTCAGTTACACACGTGTGTGTGTGTGTGTGTGTGTGTGTGTGTGTGTGTGTGTGTGTGTGTGTGTGTGTGTGTGTGTGTGTGTGTGTGTGTGTGTGTGTGTGTACGTACACACCTGCATACATGTGTGTGTGTGTGTGCGTGTGTATGCGTGCATACATGTGTGTGTACATGTGCATGTGTGTGTGTGTGTGTGTGTGTGTGTGTGTTTGTGTGTGTGTGTGTGTATCTCCAGGTGCTGATGCTGAGGAGACCATCCTGAATGCCTTCAAGGTGTTCGACCCCGAAGGAAAAGGCACTCTGAAGAAGGACTTGTGAGTTCCATCCAGTGTGTGTGTGTGTGTGTGTGTGTGTGTGTGTGTGTGTGTGTGTGTGTGTGTGTGTGTGTGTGTGTGTGTGTGTGTGTGTGTGTGTATGTGTGTGTGTGTGTGTGTGTGTGTTTGTGTGACCCGGGGGGGGAAAGGTTTTGAGAGGGTTTTGAGAGTTTTGAGAGTTCCATAGCCTCCACTTTAGTGTGTGCGTGCATGCTTGTGACCGGGGGGAAAGGGCAATCTGAAGAAAGACCTGAGAGTCCCCTCAGTAGTGCGTGTGCGTGTGTATGCTGGTGTGTGCGTGTACATACTGTACGTGCGTGCGTGTGTGAGTGTGTGTGCGTGTGGCATGTGTGTCTGTGTGACACAGAGGGAAAACTTGTGACTTTAATAGCAGTTTCCCTTACATAAACAATGAAGTATAGGCCTACATGTAAACAAATAAATAAATGAACAAATAAACAAATATTTCATTATAATTAATAATAATTATTATAATAAAATAACAATATTAATTTATTTAATAATATCATTATAATTAATAATAATTATTGTTGAATTATTAATCATTGGTATTATTTAATTAAATAGTAACTGTTATTATTAATTACTGTTAATTATGTAATAATAATAATAATTATTCAGAAATAATAATAATTCTCTCCTCACCTCGTCTGATCTCATTCCCATTTCAGTGTTACTGAGATGCTGACCACGCAGGCAGACAGGTTCTCCTCAGAAGAGGTTAGTCATACACACACATGCACATGTGCGCACACACACACACACACACACACACACACACACACACACACACACACACACACACACACACACACACACACACACAGGTTTCCACTGTCCTTTATTTAAGCAGTAAGTAAGCAAAGAGAGGCCTTGGGTTTGTGTTTGATTTATAATGGATAAGGGGGAGTTGTAGCACAATGCAAAGCGGAGTATTGTATAACTACCCTTACCCAATATAACTTGAACACAAACCCATGTACTTAAGTGGCATATTGCTTATTTAACACTGTTTCACTGAATCGTTGACAATTCTTTAACAACAATTAATTCACCTTGCGTCGTTCAGTTGAGGAAGTGATTGTTACAACAGCAACACCATCACGCTACCAAACACAAACTTTGCAACAAAGCTAAGCGAGGCAAGAGGCATGCAGGGATGAAACGTCTTTGCAATCACACTGACACCCCGACCAGGAATAGTACAAATATATGCTCTTCCTGTATGCTCCTACCCCAACTGCACCAGATTATCGTTATCAACTCAGACGCAAAAGCATTTAACTTGCAGGCATGGGGGCCGGTATGGGGAGGGGGGGGGAAAGTGGTACAGATTCTAAGGGCCCAAGCACTGATGGAGGCC
Source organism: Engraulis encrasicolus (assembly GCF_034702125.1). Classification (NCBI taxonomy): domain Eukaryota; kingdom Metazoa; phylum Chordata; class Actinopteri; order Clupeiformes; family Engraulidae; genus Engraulis; species Engraulis encrasicolus. The sequence continues at coordinate 8,257,521 of NC_085859.1, read as the reverse complement.
CTTAAGAGGGCCCAAGCACTGATAGAGGCCCTTAAGAGGGCCCAAGCACTGAGAGGGGCCCTTAAGGGGGCCCAAAATTTGAATCTTTCATGGGGCCCAGCATTTCTTGCAGCGCCCCTGCTTACAGGTGTGTAGAATCTTCGTTTGGAGTGGAGTTTGTTTTTATGCTGTTATTCACGATCTAGGGGCTTGGGGGGCAAGATGTGACTCTGCATACAGGTTTGGAGTGGTGTTTGTGTTTATGGCCAATTTACCAAAGCTTAGAATGTCCAATCAGCTAATCACAATCAAGACCCATATCACAGTGTTAGATAAAATCCTTCTTCTCAATCTTGTGTGTTTTGTTCAGATGGAGCAGATGTTTACTGCGTTCCCGCCTGACGTGGCCGGAAATCTGGACTACAAAAACCTGGTCTACATCATCACACACGGAGAGGAGAAGGACCAGGAATAAACACACACACACACACACACACACACACACACACACACACACACACACACACACACACACACACACACACACACACACACACACACACACACACACACACACACACACACACACACACACACACACCTCTGGTCTACATCATCACACATGAAGATTAGAAAGACCATTAATAAAGAAACACAAACACACACACACACACACACACACACACACACACGTGTTGTAACTCTGTCTTACTCGACTGACAGCACAGCACTGTGTTCCTCTGAGATGCTTGATATCCATATTCTATATTGACCTACCCCACTGCATCTTCAAACACACACACACACACACACACACACACACACACACACACACACACACACACACACACACACACACACACACACACACACACACACACACACACACACACACACACACACACACACACACACACACACACACACGTGTTGTACCTGTGTATCCATATTCTATATTGACCTACCCGACTGCGTCTTCAAAAATATGCTGCTGCGCTAACATATGGAAAATCCAATAAATGTTGTCATGAATTCAGAAGTAATCTAAGTTGTTTGGTTGTCTGGTTAATGTTTGTTCTTTATTGCTTCCTTTTCTGGCATTTTTAATTAAATAAAAGTCACCTGTGAGGATTTGAGCTGCGCAGCGAGAAGGTTGTGGAATATTGGTGTCTACTGCCCCCCAGTGGTGGCGGTGCAGAATAACAACCATGAAAATAAGCCATTGGCCTACTCCAGTGAACCCAACTGGGAGACTCCCAACTTCCATTGTCATTGTGACACAGCACTCCACGGCACACAACGATATTGCATTTATGCCTCACCCGCGCCAGGGGGCAGCTCCCAATGACACCCAAAAGGGAGTAGTACGGAGGGACAGGACCATGCTCAGGGTACCTCAGTCATGGAGGAGGATGGGAGAGAGCAATGGTTAATTACCCCCACCACCAACAACAACTTGGTGGGTCGGGAGTCGAACTGGCAACCTTTGGGCTACAAGTCTAACACCCTAACTGCTTACCCATGACTGCCCAGTAGTTTTCAATGTGGGGGCTGGGGACCCCTGGGGAGCCGTGAGGGGGTGCTAGGGGGGCATGGTAGGTTGGCAGGAAAAGACAAGCAAAACAAAATAAATATTTCAATAAATTGAATAACAAATAAACCAAAGATTAAGATTTACAATATTCACCTTAGTTCAGAACTGCATTAGAATAATCTATTGCATTGCTGAACATTACTACGTTAGGTTATTTTAGATATCCCAGTGAGGCACTGACTAACAATCCTAGACCAGTGGTTCCCAAACTTTACCATGACAAGGCCCCCCATATACCAGTACATTCCAACCAAGGCCTCCCTGACACGAGCCATGCCACAATATTTTTTTCTGTGCACCCGGTTTCTCAACTCCATGAAGTTGGTGCATTTCTAAACCCATTCAAATACTACAAGAAGCACAATACATAAGCATTGTAAAAAAGAAAATTATTCAACGGGGATTGTCGGCCAACCTGCCGTGGCCCCCCTGGCATCCCTTCGCGGCCCACAAGGGGTCCCCGGCCCCCACTTTGAAAACCACTGTCCTAGGCTATGCTTGTAAAAAGCAAAATAGTGTGGCACGACCCATAGTAGGTGGGCCTTGGCTAGAATATAAGTATATGGGGGGCCTTGGCTAGAATATCAGTATATGGTTGGGCCTTGGCTAGAATATCAGTATATGGGGGGCCTTGGCTAGAATATAAGTATATGGGGGGGCCTTGGCTAGAATATAAGTATATGGGGGGGCCTTGGCTAGAATATAAGTATATGGGGGACCTTGGCTGGAATATACCGGTATATGGGGGGACCTTGGCGAGAATATATCAGTATATGGGGGACCTTGGCTAGAATATACCGGTATATGGGGGGACCTTGGCTAGAATAAGGTATATGGGGGGACCTTGGCTAGAATATCAGTATATGGGGGGGCCTTGGCTAGAATATAAGTATATGGGGGGGCCTTGGCTAGAATATCAGTATATGGGGGACCTTGGCTAGAATATCAGTATATGGGGGGACCTTGGCTAGAATATCAGTATATGGGGGGGGGGGGGGGGGGGGGGCTTGGCTAGAATATCAGTATATGGTTGGGCCTTGGCTAGAATATCAGTATATGGGGGGCCTTGGCTAGAATATAAGTATATGGGGGGGCCTTGGCTAGAATATAAGTATATGGGGGGACCTTGGCATGGTCAAGTTTGGGAACCCCTGGCCTACTTACTCTATTGTATTTGGACCTTCCACTGTATGTAAGTCAGGTTCTGTGGACAATTTGTGCCTGCTGTTCTTAAATCTTGTCACTAGATGTCGCCATTTACATTTGTATTTCTGTTTTACCCTTTGCCATTGGTTACACCTGTCTTTTTGTTATTGGTTAATTGAATCATTGATGGTGAATTGTTTGGGTTGCCTATTTAAAGCCTTTGTTTCCTTTTGACTCTGCTGAGATCTCCTGAAAGCCACATGTGAGTACTTGTCCCTGATTTTTGCTACTGCTATTTTTGAGCTGCTGTTTTTGACTTTGGAACTTTGTTTATGTCATACTTTTGCTTGAAGAGGATTTTTGCTTTGGACTTTCTTTGTGGATTATGGACTTTGATCATTAATGTATTTTGGACACTTGGAAGACTGCTTTTTGTTGGAATTGAAGATTTGGGATTTAACCCTTTAGTTGCCATGGAATGCTGCATATGATTTTTTTGAACTTTGACTTTCCCAAGAACTGTTGCCTTTTTGAGACCCTTTTTGAAAGACTGAACTCTTGGCTCTTTGTTTTTGTTTTGGATTTTTGCCTACTGATGAATCGCTTGGATTTTGTCAAGTTGACTTTGAACTAAGTAAAACTAAGTTTGAACAAACTCTAATTCTCTGCATTTCTGTCCTTCGTCTCCATTTCCTTCTGAGGGTGGCCTTGGGTTTTAAGACCCTGACAGAAGATCTCAGCCAACAATGGATGGAGCAGAGAATATGCCACTTCGTGAACCGGACCCGGTGCCAGTGTCTCACCCTTCACCACCAACTGACCCTACAGACCTGGCCCTCGTCCTCCAGCACCTGACGACGGCTGTCGGCAGCCAAGATGACACCATGCGTCGTCATGAACAGGTCTTAACCCAGTGGGGGGCTGAGATGAGAAGGCAAGCTGGCATATTGACTGTGATTCAACAGGCCCTCCAGTGTTTACAGCCTATACAACCAGGCCCTTCAGACACTCCAGCCACTCAAGCCACTCCGCCTACTATAGCCATTCCAACCTTTCTAACCTCTCCGACCGCTCCAGCCTCTACAGCCACATCCTCCAACACGCCATCAGAGTCCCGCCCTGTGCCCAGCCGTGAACCACGCCTGCCAACGCCAGAGAGGTACAGTGGAGACCCAAAAGGCTGCAGGGGTTTTCTGACCCAGTGTCATCTGTCCTTCGACCTCCAGCCTGCTGCCTACCCGACAGAGCACTCTAGAGTGGCCTATGTTATCACCCTCTTGACCGGAAAAGCCCTGGCCTGGGCTACAGCTCTCTACGAAAGCAAAAGCTCTGTCTGCGGATCCTTCGAATCCTTCTCCAAGGAGATGTTGAAGGTCTTCTCCCCAGAGGTCAGTAGTCGCACAGCAGCCAACAAACTACTTCAGCTTCGTCAGGGGCGCCAGTCTGCTGCGGACTATGCCATTCAGTTCCGCACCCTAGCAGCGGAGAGCGGCTGGGGTGAGCAGGCCTTGCTCGCTACATTCTACTGTGGTTTGGCTGACCGCATTAAAGATCAGCTAGCTTCGTGGGAGGAGGCCGAAAACCTTGAGTCACTGATCTCCCGAGTCATCCGGCTGGACAATCGGCTGCAGGAAAGAAACAAAGCCCCAAGAAGCATGTTCTCCGTTGCAGTTCCAGCCCATAGCACCCCAGCAGTCGACTCTTCTGAGGGAGGACCAGAGCCCATGCAGCTGGGGGGAACCCGACTGTCACAGGCGGAACGTGAGAGGCGCATGAAGGAGCGCTGCTGCCTCTACTGCGGAAAGCCAGGACACTTTCGCAGCAACTGCCCGGAGCTTCAGGGAAAAGCCAAACCCCGTCCAGCCCCAGGAGATCTGTGACGGGGGTGACATCATCTCCTGGTCTCCCTACAACCGGATTCTTCGTTCCTGTCACACTCTCCTGGGATGACCAGTCACACACTCTGCAGGCCTTTGTTGACTCTGGGGCTGCTGGCAATTTCATGGACCTTTCCCTAGCACAACATCTTGGGATTCCCACCTCTGCCATTGACTCCCCTCTGTCAGTAACTGCCTTAGATGGCCGGCCTTTGGGTGGTGGCCTAGTAGATAGAATAACCTCTACTATTCATGCACGGATCGACAGTCACCAGGAGCAACTGTCATTCCACTTGATCCAGGCCAAAGAGTTTCCCATAGTCCTTGGATTCCCCTGGCTGACTCGCCACAACCCTCATCTTGATTGGGCCTCCGGCAAGATCCTCCAGTGGGGCCCTAACTGCCATGCCAGCTGTCTCGTCCCAAGTTCCTGTCCCGAGTTTCTCAAGCCTCCCGAGTTGTCCCAAGCCCCTCCCGAGTTGTCCCGAGTCCCTCCTGAGTATCATAACTTGGCAGAAGTATTCAGCAAAGGTAAAGCAGCAGCCCTACCACCTCACAGAGCCTATGACTGTGCCATTGAACTGCTTCCCGGCACTTGCCCACCTAGGGGGCGCATCTTCTCACTTTCTGCTCCAGAACGCGTGGCCATGGAAGAATATCTCAAGGAATCACTGTCCTCAGGCTTCATTCGACCCTCCTCTTCTCCTGCTGGCGCGGGCTTCTTCTTCGTGGGAAAGAAGGACGGAGGCCTGAGGCCTTGCATTGATTATCGAGGACTCAACAAGATCACTGTCCGAAACCGTTACCCCCTGCCACTTATGTCATCAGTTTTTGAACTCCTGCAAAATGCCACCATCTTCACCAAACTCGATCTTCGCAACGCCTACCATCTGGTCAGAATTCGCAAAGGAGATGAGTGGAAAACAGCATTTAACACCCCAACTGGCCACTATGAATACCGGGTCATGCCCTTTGGACTCACTAACGCCCCTGCTGTCTTCCAGGCCTTGATCAATGATGTTCTTCGCGACATGCTGGACAGATTTGTTTTTGTTTATTTAGATGATATTTTAATATTTTCCAAGAACCATTCCGAGCACGTCCAGCATGTCCGACAGGTACTCACTCGTCTCCTCAAAAACCACCTTTTTGTAAAAGCTGAAAAATGCGAGTTCCACGTTCCCAAAGTGGCCTTCCTTGGCTATGTCATCTCGGAGGGGAGGATCCTCATGGACCCTAAGAAGGTGGAAGCAGTACGGGATTGGCCTGCCCCCATCACAATCAAGGAGACGCAGAGATTCTTGGGCTTTGCAAATTTCTACCGGAGGTTTATCCGCAACTTCAGCTCCATTGCAGCCCCCATCTCTGCACTCACACGAAAATGCAACTCCCCCTTCTCATGGACTACTGAGGCTAGCCAGGCCTTTCAGACTCTGAAGCAACACTTCTCCTCTGCTCCCATTCTCCAAAATCCAGATCCCACTCGACCCTTCATCGTGGAGGTGGATGCCTCTAATGTAGGGGTTGGCGCGGTCCTCTCCCAAAGATCCTCTGACGGTAAAATCCATCCTTGTGCCTTTTTCTCTCGCAAGCTCTCTCCGTCAGAGGAGAACTATGACATTGGAAATCGAGAGCTCCTGGCTGTTAAACTGGCATTGGAGGAGTGGAGGCAGTGGTTGGAGGGGGCTCAACATTCCTTCCTAGTGTGGACAGATCATAAGAACCTGCAGTATATCCAGCAGGCCAAGCGCCTAAATCCTCGACAGGCCAGGTGGGCTCTCTTCTTCAACAGATTTGACTTCAACATCTCCTACAGACCAGGCTCAAAAAATGTCAAACCTGATGCGCTCTCACGCCTATTTCAGTCAGAAAGTCTAGAGAGCCCACCTGAAACAATCATCCCTAGTTCCCGAGTCATTGCACCAGTGCGCTGGGGCATAACATCTGTAGTTCAGCAGGCCCTGCGCAATGACCCTGCCCCTGATAATGTTCCTGCAGGTCTCTTGTTTGTTCCCAGGTCTGCACGTGGTCAAGTTCTCCAGTGGGGTCACTCTTGTCGACTGGCGGTCCATCCAGGGGCATCTCGAACACTGGAGTTCCTTGAGCGGCGCTTCTGGTGGCCTACTATGAAGACGGACGTGCAGACATTCGTGGCCAGCTGTCACAACTGCGTCCAGGGGAAGGATCACGCCAGAGACCCCAGGGCCTGCTCCACCCACTGCCCATACCCCGCAGACCGTGGTCACACCTCTCCCTTGACTTCATTACTGGCCTCCCTGCCTCTGAAGGTAACACCACCATTCTAGTCATTATTGATAGATTCTCTAAAGCCTGTCGCTTCTTACCTTTGCCCAAATTGCCCTCTGCCTCTGAGACTGCCAGACTCATATGTGACCATGTGTTTCGAGTCTTTGGTCTTCCCCAGGATCTCGTCTCCGACCGTGGCCCCCAGTTTACCTCCTGCTTCTGGCGTGCCTTCTGCAAGCTGATCGGGGCGACTGTGAGCCTCTCATCTGGCTTCCATCCCCAGTCTAACGGGCAGACTGAGAGACTGAATCAAGATCTTGAAGCCACCCTGAGATGCTTGGTCTCGAACAATCCCACCTCCTGGTGCTCCCAGCTCCCTTGGGCTGAATATGCTCATAACACACTGAAATGCTCAGCTATAGGTATGTCACCCTTTGAGTGTCAGTTTGGTTACCAACCATCTTTGTTCCCTGAGCAGGAGGTGGATGCAGGGGTCCCGTCAGCCCAGCAGTTTGTTCGGCGGTGTCGGCGTACATGGGGTAGAGCCAGACGAGCCTTGCTGAAAGCCTCTCGGCAGTACCAGCAGCAGTCCAATCGTCGTCGGAGGTTGGTCACCTTCCGACCTGGTCAGAGGGTCTGGCTCTCGGCTCGGGATCTTCCACTGAGGGTGGAGAACAGGAAGTTGGCACCCCGGTTCGTTGGTCCCTTCAAAGTCCTCCGCAGGATCAACCCTGTGGCCTACACTCTGCAGCTCCCTCGCTCTATGAGGGTCCACCCGACCTTCCATGTCTCCCGTCTCCGCCCAGTGGTCACTTCCCCACTGGCTCCTACTCCTCGGCCGCCACCTCCTCCTCGACTCATCGATGGCCATGCCACCTACACGGTCAACCGGCTCCTGGATTCCCGCCGTGTTCGGGGGTCTCTTCAGTACCTCGTGGACTGGGAGGGGTATGGTCCTGAGGAGCGCTCCTGGGTACCGTCCAGGGATGTGCTTGACCGCTCCTTGGTTAGAGACTTCCATCGCTTGCATCCTGATCGCCCTGGGATCGTCAGGAGACGATCTTAGAGGGGGGGGTTCTGTCAGGTTCTGTGGACAATTGTGCCTGCTGTTCTTTAATCTTGCCACTAGATGTCGCCATTTATCTTTGTATTTTTGTTTTACCCTTTGCCATTGGCTACACCTGTCTTTTTGTTATTGGTTAATTGAATCATTGATGGTGAATTGTTTGGGTTGCCTATTTAAAGCCTTTGTTTCCTTTTGACTCTGCTGAGATCTCCTGAAAGCCACATGTGAGTACTTGTCCCTGATTTTTGCTACTGCTATTTTTGAGCTGCTGTTTTTGACTTTGGAACTTTGTTTATGTCATACTTTTGCTTGAAGAGGATTTTTGCTTTGGACTTTCTTTGTGGATTATGGACTTTGATCATTAATGTATTTTGGACACTTGGAAGACTGCTTTTTGTTGGAATTGAAGATTTGGGATTTAACCCTTTAGTTGCCATGGAATGCTGCATATGATTTTTTTGAACTTTGACTTTCCCAAGAACTGTTGCCTTTTTGAGACCCTTTTTGAAAGACTGAACTCTTGGCTCTTTGTTTTTGTTTTGGATTTTTGCCTACTGAAGAATTGCTTGGATTTTGTCAAGTTGACTTTGAACTAAGTAAAACTAAGTTTGAACAAACTCTAATTCTCTGCATTTCTGTCCTTCGTCTCCATTTCCTTCTGAGGGTGGCCTTGGGTTTTAAGACCCTGACAATGTAAGTCCACACACACAGAGACTTGCGTGCACACACACACACACTCACACGCAAACGCACATACGCATGCACACGCACACACACACACACACACACACACACACACACACACACACACACACACACACACACACACACACACAAACGCAAACGCACACACACACAGTGCAGGCGTGGCCTATGCGGCCTAATTGAGTTCCAATTACAGATAGGATGTGTGGAAAACTTTTGAAGTTGGGGTGTGTGTGTGTGTGTGTGTGTGTGTGTGTGTGTGTGTGTGTGTGTGTGTGTGTGTGTGTGTGTGTGTGTGTGTGTGTGTGTGTGTGTGTGTGTGTGTGTGTGTGTGTGTGTGTGTGTGTCCAATCATATGCACAGGATCCAGATAAAACCACATCCTTGCAGGGCTAAGCATTGGCCATGGGCATTGGCCACATTCATGTTGAGAGCTTGGTTTAGATTACAGGGTGCAGGTTCGAGTCCTCCTCCTGTAGGGGCAAGCAAATAATCTCCTCACAAGTGGAACATTTATGCAGAAGTTACTTTATTATGCACATGTACATTAATCATTGAGACACATTGAGTAAAACATCACCCCAAGACCCCTACACCAAACAAAAATCACAAGTGCCCTAATGTTACATGTTCATTATGATATTTATGTTGCATGAATGTGAATTCAAATACCATGTGTACTGTAATCATGTTCACCAACAGACTGACTTTAAATTCACTCTTGACAATTAAAATGACTCTCCAGCTTTAAATGTACTCTTTAGTGGTGGTACATGTTTGGAGTAATAGTTTAATAATCTACATTAATCTGTGACACCAAAATGGCACCCCACCGTCTCCATCCTTTAAATTCACTCTTCAGAAATAAAAGGGAAGAGCAAGTTAGAAGGTAAATTACACTGCTTAAGGGGATGTGTTGTTGTTGTTGTTGTTGTTGTTAAATACCACTACTACTTCTACTAATAATAATAATACTACAATGCTTAAGTGGGAAATCCATTTTTACTATACATATGTTCCTTAATCATTGATACCAATTACAAAAGTAAAACAGCAGCCCACGACCACTATATCAAAACCAAAAAAAATATACCGTATAAATGTCCAGATGTTGCATAATATTGCAGGAGAATAACTCCAGTGTATCATCATCCCCTGTTCACGAGCTGGCCACTAGAGGGAGTGAAGTCCCCTCATAGAGGTAGAAAATAACACTAGAGAGGACACGGCAATTTGTGACAGCACTGGGAAATGGCAGCTGGAGCTTCCCAACTTCCGTAGGTAGTGTAGGTACCTTCAGGCAATGCAAGTCAATGGAGAACACGCCCACCCCTGTCAAAAAATTGACTAAAACTGTGTGAATATGAAGTAACACATTAATCAAAGACCAGATTTGAAATGGCAGGCAAAATATCTACTTAAATCATATGAGTCGATAAAATACATTTAAAAATCAAACAATATCTTTTATGAACATAGTTAGCAACACACTTCAACTATTGTTCTTGTATAGTGTGTTGATGGACATTTTCACATGATTAAGCCATTTTTGACAGAGGTGAGCCTCGTTCTCCGTTCATTTCCATTTCTGAGATCTACCTACAGATAATGGCCGCTACACATTGCCGTAAAAAGGGGGGCGGGGTCACCTCTAGTGTTATTTTCTACCTCTATGAGTCCCCTCTTATTATTGTGGGAAAGGGTGAACCGTATCATCATCCCCTGTTCCCGAGCTGGCCACTAGAGGGAGTGAAGTCCACTCTTTATTACGGTGGGCAAGGGTGAACTGACCAATGACAAACCACGCACTGATGAAGGCTTGTTAGCCAAAACGCGTTTGCTTTTTGGACATGGTGGTAATATAAATAAATAATGAGACGCAGTTTGTGAGTGCGGATTTCTTCTTCCTTAAGTTGACGCTTTTTATCTCGCACCCAAAAGCTTTTCGGTTTTCCAAGAAGTTGAGCGCGTCCTCTGCCAATACTTAAATGTTTGATCATGACATGTAACACACCCCTTTGTTGACAAAGTTTTACAAGGGCCCGTACAACTCAAGTTTATTTTCCAGCAGGTGCAGCTTTTCAGAGTACTTCAGTCATTAGTTGTCAGATGGAAGAGCATGGTGGCATAGCCTTAAACACAGACACTGATGAAGGTCTACAGTAGTGCCAAAATGTCAGCACACCAAACAATAAAGTCAATTCATCACACCCCTCTTCCCTCCCTCCTTCCCTGATGGGTCAAGTTGCCTGGCAACGTTTGTAATCTCCTCCAGATGACCCGACTCGGATACAACATGGAGGGAGATGGGAATCAAATGGAAGTTTACGTATGGCAAAGCCAGGCTAGTGTGTGTGTGTGTGTGTGTGTGTGTGTGTGTGTGTGTGTGTGTGTGTGTGTGTGTGTGTGTGTGTGTGTGTGTGTGTGTGTGTGTGTGTGTGTGTGTGTGTGTGCGGACCCGTGCTAAAGGACCGACAGGAGCAGCATTTATCTATATGGGCCTCACAACAGCTTCACTGATGATTCACTCCATACCAAAAACCCAGGGTAGAGTGTGTGTGTGAATGTGGTATTGACTCTGTGCAGGAGGGTCATTGTGTCTCCCCTGATGCTGTAGAAGGCCAGAGTCCCTGCCCTATGATCCACATACACTCCTATTCTGGAGCCGGCCACTAGAGGGAGTTTAGCGTCTTTATTATTGTGCCAGAAAGAGCAGCTGGAGCTGTCGAGGCCCAGCCTCCAGGACTGATCATTATATCCAAACTTACACTCAACACCCTGTCCTTTCCTGCTGATGCTTTTATATGACACTGCTATATGAACATACTCTGCACTCCACTCAACCTCCCAGTAGCAGCGTGCAG
>NC_085859.1:8132439-8245944 GCF_034702125.1 Engraulis encrasicolus | reverse complement strand
TGGGGTTGGGAATTGGCCAATCAGGATCATTTTGTGTTATCAGGAAGTGTAAAGGTAGGAGCAGGCAGGGGCTGTTCACTCACGGAACTTGCTATTAGCCACAATTGGCTAATAGTCTAGGCAGGATTTTTCTAAAAAGGTGCTTATTTAACCCTCTAGCTACCAGAATTTTTTTTGAATAGGCCGGAATCCTACCAGGAATTCTAAGGAAAAATTGACATTTTTGTCATATTCTAAACAATGTCAAATAACTTGAAAAGAAATGAAAAGTGTCAATTACAAGTTACTTTCATATTAAAGTAGAGAAAACACACTTTCAAATGGTATATCATTTATGGATAATTAATTGTTCAGTATTCACATAGAGTGCCTTTGATGTGGATTAAATGATAAAAATGTGATAAAATCCGATATTATCTAGGCCTATCTATCTATATATCTATATATTTAGGCCTATCTATCTATCTATCGATCTCTCTATCCATCTATCTATCTATCCTTGGTCTATCCATCCATCCATCCAGGGTCAAAGTTGAACAATGATCATGTGACGACAACAAATGTCGTTCACCCAAATGTCCTGTTTTCAAGCGGTTTCAAGCGGTATAACTGTAATGGACTACACTAGCTAATAATGTTTGAACTAAACCATGCCAAAGATGTGTACGGATAACCGGAGACGTGTCCGCGATAGCAGACAGGACATGAATGGAGCTCTAGGAAGTTTCCCCTCCCAATTTGGCACAGGTAAGACGCGCCAGGCATCACCGACTTTGACCGGAATTGAAGTGCTACAAACACCACGTTGGTAGCATTCAACTCAACGTCTTCGCGCACATTTTTATGAAGGACAACGTGGAGTAGTAACAGTCCTTGACTGCTTTGCCAAAGCTGACACGCAAAATGAGTAACCAATTGTTCCATGCTGCGCTTCCTTCACGATGCGCTGTTACGCAGAGCTGTCGCTGTAAGTTGTTCCAGGAAATAAGATAGTTGGATACCAACATATGGTTTGACTCTGAAAACACACCGAAGACAGTTTACATGTTTAATATGTAGCGTGTAGACATCGGCTGGACAGTTGTGTTTGCTATTTAGGACCATGGCAGAACTCATCACAGTTGAACACCATCTCATAAGCTTAATAAAACAACATGATCTAAAAATAGCCTAAATAGTCATACACATGTGCTGTTGACCATGAAAATAGATCGAAGAGGGTTGGAAGTTTTCATATTTAGTGTATATTGGTTGTAGAAACAGAATGGTTGTGTTTGTAGCCATCCAATCTCGGACGGCCGTCATTTGAATTGACGCCAGATTGCCAAATCGCATAAAGCGGCGCATCTCGTAATAAAATCTAAAATACTGAAAAATAATATAATATAAACATATAGTTTTTATACTGAAAGTATATCGAGGAGGGTCTGTAATATTGAGCTAAAGTGTTTGAAAGCTGGAAAAACTGCATGATGACGGCCGTTCAGCTGTATTTTCATATGAAAATATTCCGGCCGGCCGCGTCCTTTCTGGTACAGATCCAGCCGGACGTTCACGGCCGTTATGGTAGCTAGAGGGTTAAGGTCCTGAAGGCAAATCATGTTAATTTTCGGCATACAACTGATTTAGGGGTATTCAAGGGTGCTGAATCCAAATCTGCCGTATGCCGGACGCAAAAATGTACCGAAATGCCTCAAACGGGCAAAATCCAATATGGCCGCCGCCACCGTGTTAAAATCCTGCAATCACTTTTCTTTTGGACTAAATAAGGTATGAATTTGAAAATAGCACTTATTTTTATGTTTTCAGACATGGGGAAAGCCATTATTTCATCAGATTTAAGCTCAGATTGGAAGAAAATGCTTATGTCATTGACTGGCAGCCATTTTAAAAGCAGAGAGCCTCATATTGTCAGCGATTTTTAACATTTTAACTAATCTTTCAAGATCCACAGAAAAAAACTTCTTTGTCTCTGTGAACACAAATACTACAGAAAACTGCACTGAACTGTCTACTTTCACCTGAAAAAAGAAGTTTGTGTCTACCTTTTTCCATTCTTTAGTTATGGGCAGTAGAACATGGGATGACACCACAAAAAACACTGATTTTTGACCCCAAAATACTGCACTTCTCTCTGCCCATATTTTTGCTTTAAGGACATATTGTCTTTGATAGTGTTCATGTTTGATATATAACATTTTCAGGGGTTTTGAAGGGTGCTTAATGCCTTTAATTCCCATAGTACATCAAAATGAAGGAATCCAATATGGCCGCCGTCACCAGTCTACAGTGTACATTTCTTTGATTACACAAGGTAAACTCTTAAGTACATTACGTAGCATCAGGTTTTCATACAAGGAGAATTCATTTCCATACTCAGATTTAAGATAGATATCAAAGGAAATTATTTCAGTGTAGACTGAATTCATGTTTGCAACAGGAGATTATCTTTTCCATAAATTGACCATTTGTATTTAAATCTCTCCCTATTTCAATTACACTTTTAATGCATTATACCATGAAAAATGTTTCCACCTCAAACCACCACACAATGTTTCCACACCTCTTCAGCCATAAAAAAAATGCACACAAGAGTGTGAATGTTCCTAAATCGAATATTTTCTAATATTATCCTTTGTACAATGGGAATTACTTCATGTTTGCCTGTTTAAATGCTGTGCTCAGATCACTGTATATCTAGGCCTATAAAGGGGATCAAGAGTCAGACTGATGTGAATAATATATAGAATAGAATAGAATAGATTAGAATAGAATAGAGTGAAGATAAGGGAGTGGCATTGTGTGTGTGTGTGTGTGTGTGTGTGTGTGTGTGTGTGTGTGTGTGTGTGTGTGTGTGTGTGTGTGTGTGTGTGTGTGTGTGTGTGTGTGTGTGTGTGTGTGTGTGTGAATATATACACAAAGGACATACTCAGGCTGGTATTGCACATCAGTCATCCAAAGTTATTGCATAGATTGTCTTGCTTAATGTACTGTACATATTTCAGCTGAGATGGCCACTCTGTGACAATTATAACCATTAATTACAAGGCTGGCCTTTGTTCTGTAGTACGGCAAGAATTCAGCTCAACACATTGCACTGTATCAATTATTGCACAACAACCGGAGGATGGAAGGAGATCAGGGGAACAAGATGATACATCTGTAGTGCCAATGATACATCTGTAGAGACCCAAGAACTCAGAACCAGGATAATGTCCAAGACAATGTTTTAGCTCTGTTGAGACAGTGGGAAGTTCAGAAAGGGCTAGGTCTATTCTCGCTATAGGTGTGCCTCCTGAATTCAGAGCTAGAGAAATTTGTCTCTGTCTCTGTACACCAGGCTGCCACCTTCAGTCCCTTTTGCTGGCCATACTGCAGTCATGGACGGATAGACTTTAGATGGGGGCTCAGCATGCAGCCATGTGGGGATCCAGCCCTGCTGAACAGGGGAGCAGGAGGAAAAGAGAGTCTGTCTGTTATCTTCTGTTGGTAGAATTGTGCAAGTATAGACTTTAAATTGGCCTAGTTAAAATATACTGGAATGTACATCTGCAGTGTATCAATAGCGGTGCTCAGTTGGAGAGAGAGAGCCAATGGCAGGCAGACGAGCAAGTGGTAGTTTTAAGGTGCCTTGGCACAGAAATGGGCACCTCCCTGTCTTTCTCAGAGCACATGAACACAATATTCAAAAATGGACTGCTAATTAACCCATTTTGTCCTAAGCCCTTTTTTGGAAAGGGTGCCCTCTTCCTATTAAATCCGCAATATCTCAGCCTCCGAACCACATACAAACATGAAATGAGTTACATTTAAAAGCCAATACCCTCCCCTTGCATTGTAATGTGTTCATTCAGCTCTAACATACCCACATAGTTAATAAAACAGCTAAAATCTCAAGATCCTGAAAAACCTGTATACCTATATGTGTCTCCAGGACACAATGGGTTAAGTTATACGAGGAGGAGGTATCAAAAATCAGAATGTCCTTGCTGACTTGAAATGTCCTTTTTTGAATATTGTGTTCATGTGCTGTGAGAAAGACAGGAGGGTGCCCATTTCTATTAGCCTTGTGCACCATCCTACGTACTTCCGCCAAGAGACTTGACTCCACACTACTTCTGATACCAGTTTTCTGTGGAGCAATGTTGCCGGTAGGATTTGGCCGGTGTTCTTACAAGCGGTCCTACATTGTAATTTTATCCTACGGTAGGATATTCTGTCAGACATGTCTGTTAAACGGTCCTACATCGCCAAAGATAGACGTCAGACATGTTTGTTCAACAACTTATCCTGATTTTTCCGACCATTTCCTTCCCGCTTCCTGCAATCGTGTCAGATCAAACAACCCCCAGACCATGAATACGAAATGAAATGGTAGTAGGGATGGTCCGGACCAGGCTACATTTCTATGCCTAGGTACCTAAAAACTACCACTTGCTCTACTGTCCTTGGCTGTTGATGTCTTTTGTCGGGGGTGTCTGTGTCAGCGATATGTGCCACTAAGGTAATGTCATCAGCATACATTAAAAGTCATACTTTCTTTGTGACAGGCTCTGACTGTCCCACTAATGATCCTAGCCCTCTGGTGAAGTGGTTAGTGATTGCTTTATTGTTGGACAAATGTATATGCACATACTGTCACCCTCCTCTCCTCTAACCAAAATTGTTTACTTGGTATACTAAGTCAACCTATTCCTAATCACCCCTCCTGGAGTTGCTGAATTGCAGCAACTGCTTGACTCCATGTACTCCATGCCACTTCTTGCAGATGCAGTGTTGGATGAGGCAAGCACAAGTTGTGATGTCTTTGTGTGCCTTGAGAATACATGGGTTCTACATTTTGTTTATAACCTGACTGCGAACCTATCTGCGCCCAACTCAGCCTCTGATTGTTGGAAACCACTGTCTGTCAAAAAAATTAGCTCACGTGGTTGGCTGCCAGTGTCTTGCCCCTCTTCATAACATTGTGTTGATAAACAATGAGAACCCATGTATAAGTGGCAGATACAGGAGCAGTGGGACTAAAGCCCTGTCCAATACCACCCATCCCACTTTGGTGACTGGCAGGAGGATAGGAAGGGGTATGTGGGCCTGACTCAATATAGAGATTTGATAATGTGGGGCATTTTATGTAACCATGTGACATCTGAATGAGATAGGACTGATCATTTCAAAACGTCATACTTTGCTTTTGTTGCACTTGCAGCAAAAGTGCCATGCAGTGCATGATATTGTGTGTCCTGCCAAATCACTGGAGAGGAGGAGGTTGATAGGCCTAATGGTTGGGAATGAGTTAACATATATCAAGTAAGTTCCTCACAATAACATAAACTGTTTTGATCCACGTTTCACCTTTCCATCATTCAAAGATATAATGTAAGCGCCGCAATAAAATCGGCAAACAATGAATTCCTAATGTACAAAATGTAGATGTGCATATTATATTTAGACACATTCAGACTTATGTGTGTAAATTTGTCTCATAATGGAAGAGGTGGATTGAGGTGGACATATTGCATCATGTTATAATAAGCATTAAAATAAAATTGGAAGTAGAGAAAACATTTTCATTCAAAAGAACAGCTTATTGACATGAAAGTCAACTGTCACTTGTAAACATGAATTCAACCTATGAAATCATGACATTTGATTCTAATCTTAAATCTGAGTATGGAGATGAATTCTCCATGTATGACAACCTATAGCTACAATGTAATTAAGAGTCCACCTTGTCTGGTGATGGCGTCCATATTCGATTAATTCATTTTGAGGTAGGCCTATTAAAGAGGTTTTTGAGCCTAATACACAGCATATTTGAATATTTGAATTAAGCACCCTTCAAAACCCCTGAAAATGCAGCATATCAAACATGAACACTATCAAAGACACTTTGTCCTTAAAGCAAAAATGTGGGTTGAGACAAGTGCAGTATTTTGGGGTCAAAAATATTGTTTTTTGTGGTGTCACCCTATGTTCCTGTTGCAATCATGAATTCAGACTACACTGAAATAATTTCCTTTGATATCCATCTTAAATCTGAGTAATGAAATGAATTCTCCCTGTATGAAAACCTAATGCTACATAATGTACTTAAGAGTTTACCTTGTGTAATCAAAGAAACGTACACTGTAGACTGGTGACGGCGGCCATATTGGATTCCTTCATTTTGATGTACTATGGGAATATACATTTATTTATACATCATATTGGCATTAAGCACCCTTCAAACCCCCTGAAAATGTTGGAAATCAAACATGAACACTATCAAAGACAATATATTCTTAAAGCAAAAATATGGGCAGAGAGAAGTGCAGTATTTTGGGGTCAAAAATCTGTGTTTTTTTGTGGTGTCATCCCATGTTCTACTGCCCATAACTAAAGAATGGAAAAAGGTAGACACAAACTTCTTTTTTCAGGTGAAAGTAGACAGTTCAGTGCAGTTTTCTGTAGTATTTGTGTTCACAGAGACAAAGAGCATTTTTTCTGTGGATCTTGAAAGATTAGTAAAAATGTTAAAAATAGCTGAAAATATGAGGCTCTCTGCTTTTAAAATGGCTGCCAGCCAATGACATAAGCATTTTCTTCCAATCTGAGCTTAAATCTGATGACATAATGGCTTTCCCCATGTCTGAAAACATAAAAATAAGTGCTATTTTCAAATTCATACCTTATTTAGTCCAAAAGAAAAGTGATTGCAGGATTTTAACACGGTGGCGGCGGCCATATTGGATTTTGCCCGTTTGAGGCATTTCGATACATTTTTGCGTCCGGCATACGGCAGATTTGGATTCAGCACCCTTGAATACCCCTAAATCAGTTGTATGCCGAAAATTAACATGATTTGCCTTCAGGTATCAACTTTTTGGAAAAATGACCCTGACTATAACCCTAACCACGGGACAGTGCAAAATGAATGTGTCAATGGAGTTTTTTTCCATTATAATTTTTGTGATTTTTTATAATTTTTTGTCCTGAAATACTAATATTAAGTTCGAAGCTAGAAATAATAAGACCTCATTTGAGTAGCGTTTCGATTATTTTGCGCCACTAGATTATTATATACTGGGTCACAAAGCTCAATTTTTATGGGGCCAAACCCATAAACATTAGCACGATGCTAGCGAGTACAGGTTGAAATCTTCAAACCTGCTGTAAAACTACACACCTGAACGATTTGTCAATACAGCCTATTGTTAAACAACATCGTGCTTTACACGGGAATGTTTTGTTGATAATATTTGTGACTGGAAATGGCAGTAGCAATGTATTTAGCATGGGTTCCCCTTTCCATTCCATACATTTTCTCACATGAAGGACTGGCCTACGCTCGTTACTGCAGAATGCATGCAAAGCTAACTGGCTACAATGGGAACCAATGAGACTGAGCCTTCTCCCTGTGTTCTAATTTCTCTGGAGCAGGTAGGTTGGATGTGGGTGTTGCCAATCCGGTTTCTATTCCTGCTTGGAAGAGGGCGATGACACAGTACATGTCAAACTTGTTGGACGAGTTATTTGAGTCACGTGTAGAAAGACACAAAAATACTTTGAGAGGTAGGGGAACAACTTTATTGTGCTTGCTACAGTTGTGCTCTACTGATAACAGACTCCTGATTGATGTACAGTACATGTAGAGAGGTAAAAAAAAAAAGACTAGAGTTGCTAGTTTTGCAAACATCAACCTGATGCACTGACTCGGACACATCATCAGTGTTGTTTCCTGGAGTCACTGGGTGTTTCGGGTCTTACAACAGACACCCTCGACCAGGCGACCCGACCAGGGCTGATCAGACCCCGGCCTGTGTCCGAGTGGCATTCTACTCCCCCCACCTCTCTCCCCTCCTCAGCCAGAGCCATCTGGACGCTTTTTCAGCTGCCTCTGTGTTGTTGTTGATGGCTCTCTTCCGATTGGCCCCTGTTATGCCTAGTGTTCCGTAGGCTTTGCTCAGGGAGTGGCTGGCAAATCCCCGGCTCCCTACCTCCACTGGCATACATCTAGTTCTCCAGCCATTTCTGCGACAGTCCTCCACCAGCTCCTGGTACTTCTCCCTTTTCCTCTCCTGCGCCTCCTCCATCCTATCTTCCCATGGAACTGTGAGCTCGAGCATGACCAGTTGCTTTGTAGCCTCAGAGACCAGGATGAGGTCTGGTCTCAATCTGGACTGGGTGATGTGTGGTGGTATTTTCAGCTGCCTCTCCAGATCAACTGTCATCACCCAGTCTCGGGCTGTAGAGAGCACCCCAGCCGCGGAGCCCTTTGGTGTTCTCTCGGGCTTCTGTCCCGCCTTCACAAACTGGATGGCCTTGGCGGTAGCTTGGGTGCATCGGCTATCCTTAATTCCCTTGCTGATTGCCTCAGCTATGGACTTCAGGACCTGATCGTGCCTCCATCGATAGCGACCCTCGCTCAGTGCCCTGGAGCAGCTGCTTAAGATGTGCTCCAAGGTCCCCATCTTGGAACACAGTGGACATGCGGGTGTCTCTATTTTGCCCCAGGTGTACAGGTTAGATGGGCTCGGGAGGACATCATACACCCCTTTGGATCAGGAACTTGATTCTCTGGGGGTTCCACTGCCAGATGTCCTTCCAGGTGATGTTGCGCTCCATCGCCTGCTCCCACTTCATCCAGGCTCCTTGCTGCTTCATGGCCACTGCTCTGCTGGTTCGCTCCTCCTCCACTGAAGCCCGCACCTCCTCCTGCACCAGCCTCTGCCTCTCCCTCCCAGTCGCAGTCTTGTACTGGATTGTTGTTGACATCCCAAGTCCCGCTCTGCCTTGCGCCACTGTGCCGAGGATGGCCTTGTGCTTCAGCCGAGACTCTGCTTGCCGGACTGCATCGGCTGCCCTCCACTTCCTCCCTGTCCTCACCATGATTCCTGCCCCGGACACTTTGGCATCCCTGGATCCTGCGTACTGCAGGTGTTCCCGTGTCCGTGTCACGATGAACTCCTCTCTGACTGAGCTGAAGGGGAGCCTGAGCTTGTTGGTGTTTCCATACAGCCCGATGTTGCTAAAGCTGCGTGGTAAGCCCAGCCATCTGCGCAGATAGCTGCTCACCTTCTGCTCCAAGCCTTCCACCACGGTCATGGGCACCTCGTAGATGAGGAGAGGCCAGAGGATTCTTGGGAGGATTCCATGTTGGTACATCCAGGCCTTGAATCTACCAGGGAGCCCAGACTTGTCCACTGTTCTCAGCCATCCATCCAAGTCAGCACTGGTTGCCTTGATGGAGTCTCTGTCATTCAGGCTGCAGTTGAAGACCTTCCCCAGGCTCTTCACTGGTTTCTCAGTGACTGACGGGATCAGATGTTCTCCCAACCTGAAGCGGAATTTGTCTGAGACCTTCCCTTTCCGTAGTACCAGAGACCTGGACTTTGCTGGCTTGAAACACATGCGTGCCCAAGCCATGATCCTTTCCAACCCCTGGAGAATCCATCTGGCTCCTGGAACAGATGTTGTCGTCACAGTGAGGTCGTCCATGAAGGCTCTGATAGGCGGTTGCCTTACTCCAGACTTGCTGAGTGGACCTCTGCATTCGGTTTCAGCTCCCTTGGCAAGCATATTCATCGCCAGTGCGAAGAGGGTCACTGAGATGGTGCAACCAGTGATTATGCCCACTTCCAGCTGGTGCCAATCAGATGTCAGCTGACCGGATGACACTCTCAAGCTGAACTTGCTGTAGTAGTCCAGGATGAGGCTTTTCACCTTCTGGGGTACATGGTGCTTCTCTAGTGCGACCTCCACCAGCTTATGGGGTAAGGAACCATATGCGTTGGTGAGATCCAGCCACAGCACAGCCAGGTCACCTCTGCCCTCTTTCGCCTCCCTGATGAGCTGGGTTACCACTCCTGTGTGTTCCAGGCAACCGGGAACTCCCGGTATCCCTCCCTTCTGCACAGACGTGTCGATGTAATTATTGCTCAGCAGGAAGTTGGAGAGTCTCCTGGCCACGATGCTGAAGAAGATTTTACTCTCCACACTTAACAAGGAGATTACCCGAAACTGGTCGATGTTCTCAGACTTTTCTTCTTTCGGTATGTACACTCCCTCAGCATACCTCCATGGCTGGGCAATCTTCCCTCTCCTCCAGATCACCTTCAGGGCCTTCCAAAGCCGGCGTAGCAGTTTCGGGCAGTTCTTATAAACCTTATATGGCACACCGCTCGGGCCTGGAGCTGAGCTTGATCTTGCTCTCCTCACCACTTCCTCCACTTCCCTTAGGCTTGGCTCCTTCAGGTTGAAGTCTGAAGTAGGCTCTGGTGGTTCTATCAGTGCATTGCATGGGCCTAGCGGTTGTTCTCTGTTGGGGTCACTGTATGTGGCCTTGAGGTGGTTGTTGATCTCCTCCTTCGAGCAGGTGAGGCGGCCCGCCCTCTTTTGGCCAAGTAGCTGCTTGGTCAAATTGAAAGGGTTAGCCAGGAAAGCTGCCCTCTTCCTGGCTCTTTCTTTCCGCCTCCTCCTGTGGAACTCTGCTCTCCGCAGGGTCAGCAGCTGCTTCCTCAGGATTGCTCTCAGGTCTGCTAGGCCCCCTCGCTCAGCATCTCCTGCTGTTCTGTATTGCTTCTTCAGCAGCTTGAGCTCTTCCCTGCACCGCTGGATTTTCCTTGCTCTGTGGCTTGGAGCATAAGCCGATGGTGCTGGCTTAGGAGCCTCGGTTCCAAACCGCTCTGCTGCGATGTTCACTATGAGCGTTGCCATTGTTCTCAGCCTCTGGTCCACATCCCCCTTAGCAATCACCTCCAGGATCTGGTCCACATCCTCATCAAACTGCTTCCACTCTGCTCTCTTTGAGGACTGGGGCCACTGGATCCTTGGTTGAGCTGAAGGAGCACTGCCCGTTGCTGGAGCTTGCTGTCTCTGGAAATCCTGCAGGTTGTTGGGAGTTACCTGGAGAGGGCTCTGGGTGTCAGGTGGGCTGCTGGCAGTAGCTGGTGACACTAGGAGGCTCTGGGCACTATGGGTTGCCTCCGGGCCTAGCTCCTCCAGCGTCTGACCAGAAGTGACTTCTGTGCGTTGTGTCACCGTTGCCACTGTCAAGCATCTCATCCTGCCTTGATGTATCTTAAGGCCTCTCTCATTCTTGCAGGTTTTTCCACAGATGCATGTTGTTGCCGTTGTCGTTAATTCGTTTTCCTGAGTCGTCATTCTTAGATCCGTCCTGGTGGGGTGCTCATTCTCCCCCCCTCTCGGGCACCCCCCAGTGGCTGATTATGTCAAATGGCAAGTACAGCCTGGCTCTTTAAATTAAGCAAAAACGTTGATATTGGAAGCAGCACGGACAGCCGCCATATTTCTTAGAACGTTTTTAAATCCCGCCTCGGCAACCCATAGGCTCATTTGAGTGGTTATAATCTAATTTGTATGATATTCTGTTGTCACCAGGTAGCCCAGCCTGCGATCCTCACATGCAGTGGCGTAGCTACAGGTGTTCCAGAGGGTTCCGGGAACACCTACTTTCATAACTGGAACACCTAAAATAAATTGCCGTCACTTGACAACCGATTGTAAACGCAAGCGTCGGGAGTGCAATCATAGGTTTTACATGCAGCCTCCCCACTCACCAGTGGACCTATGCCTGCAGTGCACCTAGTGGCGCTGTCAGTGCAGTACCACCCGGAAAGGTGGCAAGTGGAGTCTTTCGTAATAACTACCTTTAGAATCGCACATCATCGATAGGCTACTGAATAGGCTATGTCAGTGGTGCAACATGATGGTTCTAAAATATGCTGCGATGAAACAGAGTTCTCATCGAAATTATTTTAAAAAGCCACGGCTTTAGGCCCAACAGACTTCAGGTTCCAGAATCGCAGAGGTTCTCCCTTCAAAAAGCAGGCCCACAGTTAGCCTTATTACCCATACCATCCGACAGGATAACCTGATTCTCACGCAGATGTATATTCACAAAGTGTAACGAAGATGCACGAAGCACTAGGGGTCTGCTCGAGTAGAGGATGATGCAGCTATAGATGAACCAAAATACAGTTAGCTTGGGGATCCCAGATCTCTCTTCTGTAGACGTGCCTAAATGCCAGAGCGATCTGAAAGCTTTCGCCATCCCTGAAGCAGTGAGTGGATGGCTAAATGATTTAGCCCGATACAGTTGGTTGGAGTGCAATATTAAATTGCGGAGGGCGCGAGCGTTATGTGCCTAAAATTATTATGGAAACGAAATGATAAAAATGCCGCACATGTAGGCGACGAGTATGGATTTCAACCCTTTCATTCGTACGTTGCTCCTAAAATAAATATAGTACATCCCATAGAGAAGACCATGCGTGAACGATAACGCGCGCGCAGACACAGACAGTACAGACGTGGTAGTTTTAAAAACAAGTTTGAAGATTTTGATGCAGCTGATACCCCGCATGAACGCTCCATAAAGAAGTCCAGTCGCTAGCATAACTAACACGAAATGGATTAAACAACATCACATTATGATCTTCAGGGGAGATTTCGCATTAAGAATGCCAGTATGGAGATGCCTGTAAACGGTGTTCTACTTGGTGGAGGAGTAGCATTAGTTGCGGAGAGAGTAACACGCCGACTAACTACCAACTCGGACTGCTACCAAGTGTGAATTGTGTATTTCGTTTGGAGTTGTGGGACGCTGGGACGCTCGGAACAGGTCAGGTACCGTGAAGACATTTCCTTTACTTTCTGATTGTCTGGACAACCGGTAAGCTGACTGTTGCTCGTGCTAACCGTGATTACCCACGTCACATTCACACACACACACACACACACACACACACACACACACACGCACACGTCTCTTCCAGCCAGCCCAGCCTGTCTGTCTGTACCCCTCTTCCCATCCTTTTCTTTTCTCCTTTGTTTTGGTTAAACCGGTCGGCCTTTTGGGTTTGTGAAAACTTCTGCTACTAGCTAGAATGGCTGTGTTGGAGGCTGTCCTTGTTGTTTCCCAATTTCGGGATATAAATTAAACACTAAATAACGTTTCAAACGCAGCCCAACTGGTGGATTGGTTTTCTGTTTGCTAGTTTCAACATTTCCTTAATAATATTTTGTAGCCCTACACACCAGAGCCACCGTTACAGCAAGTGTTTTCAAGAATTAACAGGTTGGCAACACTTCCAGTCAATGTTTGAAAAGGAGCTCGCCGAGGAATGGACTCTGATGAGATAATTGATGTATATTTAAAGCCAATATGCATCCCTTTGAATTCAGTTGCAGCTAAAATATAGCAACAAATAAGTTAGGTTGGGTTTGCCAGTCATGATTCATGCGTAATAGTATGCGTAATAGTATGACACCGTGATAGTAGGCCGATCCGTGCAAACGTGCTGTGTTTACTCTGAGTTGGAAAAAATAAAATAAATAAGGAACACCTGTATTTTCTTGGGAACACCTAGATTTTCTTTTCTAGCTACGCCACTGCTCACATGTTTATCGTGAATGTGTCCTTGGCCAGTACCTTACTGGTATGATGACGAGTCCCCATAACTCAGTGAGGACCTCTGGTGGATAGGCATTGCAACAACAGGCACCTGGAGAGGATAAGATCTTTTCTCTGGTTCTTGTTATCCATTCTCCAGTCATGATGTCTACAATGCTTTGACTCTCTCCAATCACATGCAAGTATTTTAGTTAAAACCACGAAATACACATTCATGGTGAGAGCTTAGTTTAGGTTACAGGGTTGCAGGTTCGGGTCCTTCTTGTGCAGGGGCAAGTAAAGAATCTTCTCACAAGTGGAACATTTATGCAGAAGTTACTTTATTATGCACATGTACATTAATCATTGAGACACATTGAGTAAACCACAACTCCAAGACCTCTACACCAAACAAAAATCACAAGTGCCCTAATGTTACATAAATGTTCATTATGATATTTATGTTGAATAAATGTTCATTCCAATACATGTAGCCTAAATATGTATTGCTGTGAAGCACTGTGTACTGTAATCACAATGTCCAACAGACTGACTTTACATTAACTCTTAAATTCACAATTAATAAGTCTCTCCAGCTTTAAATTCACTCTTCACAAGTGTACATTTTTCGGAGCAATAATTTCATTATGTAGATTACATTAATAACAGTGGGCTACTTGGCACCAGTTACAAAAGCAAAATGGCACCCCACCATCCCCATCCTTTAAAGTCACTCAGCACGTCAGAAGCTAAATTACACTGCTAATCTCATCTTCATTAATGCTTGCTACCAATTATAAACGTGAAACAGCAGCAGCACCACCACCATACCAAACCAGAAATAAGTTGTCAAATTGGCATAAATGTAGAAGCACAATAACTAATCTGATCATTGGTGTGTAAGTCAACTCAACTTAGGCATATACATAGTTGTCATAAATATAGGTCCTGAATATAGGAACAGATAGTGCTTCCAAAGAGATGAGAAAGAATTGCGGCTATCTCCCAGCATGCAATTAAACTGTTAAATTACAGTGTGTGTGTGAATTGATCTGATTCTACAGTGTGTGTGTGTGCGTGTGTGTGTGTGTGTGTGTGTGTGTGTGTGTGTGTGTGTGTGTGTGTGTGTGTGTGTGTGTGTGTGTGTGTATATCTGATGTGTGTGTGTGTGTGTGTGTGTGTGTGTGTGTGTGTGTGTGTGTGTGTGTGTGTGTGTGTGTGTGTGTGTGTGTGTGTGTGTGTGTGTGTGTGTGTGTTAATTGATCTGATTCTACAGTGTGTGTGTGCAAAGGCACCAACTTCAGGTCAACACTGGGCGCTCAAAGTTGTGAAATGTTGTGATGACTGAAGTGTGTGCACAGGCAGATAGAAGACAACTATCAACGGTTTCATTATTATTGGGGTGTTTATGCCCCTCCACCTTTATCTTTCGGGGGGTCAAAAAGGTGTGTGTGTGTGTGTGTGTGTGTGTGTGTGTGTGTGTGTGTGTGTGTGTGTGTGTGTGTGTGTGTGTGTGTGTGTGTGTGTGTGTGTGTGTGTGTGTGTGTGTGTGTGTGTGTGTGTGTGTGTTAATTGATCTGATTCTACAGTGTGTGTGTGCAAAGGTGTCAGCTTCAGGTCAACACTGGGCGTTCCAAATTGTGAAATGTTGTGATGTCTGAAGTGTGTGCACAGGCAGATAGAAGACAACTATCAACGGTTTCATTATTATTGGGCTGTTTATGCTCCTCCACCTTTATCTTGCGGGGGGTCTAAAAGGTCTGTGCCTCCCCTAATTTGGCGTATGTGTGTGTGTGTGTGTGTGTGTGTGTGTGTGTGTGTGTGTGTGTGTGTGTGTGTGTGTGTGTGTGTGTGTGTGTGTGTCTGTGTGTGTGTGTGTGTGTGTGTGTACAGCATGTACCTTTAGGGGCCTCACAACAGCTATAAATAAAACCCTGGGTAGAGAGTGTGTGTGAATGTGGTGTGGACTCCGTGCAGGAAGGTCATTGTGTCTCCAGAGATGCTGTAGAAGGCCAGAGTTCCTGCCCTGTGATCCACATACACTCCTATTTTGGAACTGGCCACTAGAGGGAGAGCAGTCTGTTCATGATTGTGCCAGAAATAGGAGCTGGAGCTGTCGAGGTCCAGCCTCCAGGACTGATCATTATTTCCAAACTTACACCCACCACCCTGTCCTCTCCTGATGATGCTTTTATATGACACTGCTATTTCAACATTCCCACCACTCCACTCAATCTCCCAGTAGCAGCGTTCAGACACACCCTCTTTACACAGCACCTGAAAATAATAATTAAATCTGTCTGGATGATCAGGATATGACTGGGCCTCACGTCTCCTCTCCACGCTCCTGTTCCCCTCAGACAGATGGAGGAAGGTGTTTGCTGTGTTTGGATCCAGAGTGAAGTGACAGGAATCTGGAGGAGTAGAAGACAGGACACAAACAGGGTTTTATGTGTGCGTGTGCGTGTGTGTGTGTGTGTGTGTGTGTGTGTGTGTGTGTGTGTGTGTGTGTGTGTGTGTGTGTGTGTGTGTGTGTGACAGGGAAGTGGAGTGACAGCTACAGTAGGAGTGTGTAGTGAGCAGCTCTCCCACTAGAGGGAGTTTAGTCTCTTTATTACTGTATTGTGATGGGAAGAGGAGCTGGAGCTGGAGAGGCGCAGAGTCCAGGGGACCATTCCATCAACGGCGGTAACCCCAAGTCTGAGCTCAAGTCGGTAAATTACGCTATTTTTAGACAGAGATCCGTTCCATCAGCCTTGCTAACCTGACACTCAGCTGAGTTGCCACGGTAATTTATGCTCCAAGTCAAACCTGGTAGCTCCCAGGTTTAACACCGGGCTAATCAAATCAGTGCTACAAAGAATTTCAACCTGTAGGAAACAGTGTCACAACCTGACCGTTCCGCATATTCCCGCCAGCATTTTGATAGATCAAAGTGCACCAGTCTCCAAATTTACACAGTCTTTTGGGTGATCAACGACAATAATTAACATTAGCCTACCTTTAATTTCGGGGGATTTCTGATAGTTAACACATTTTAAGAATGTTTTAATTGTCTTAATAATAAGAATAGGGCCAAACAATTTCGATTATGTAGACGAAGGTGTAGATGGCTCAGAGTTGTAATGACTGGAGTGTGTGCACAGGTAGATAGAAGACAACTATCAACAGGTTCATGTGTTTTTGGCCCTCCACCTTTATCTTTCGGGGGGTCTAAAAGGTCTGTGCCCCCTTAATTTGGCGTATGTGTGTGTGTGTGTGTGTGTGTGTGTGTGTGTGTGTGTGTGTGTGCGTGCGTGTGTGTGTGTGTGTGTGTGTGTGTGTGTGTGTGTGTGTGTGTGTGTGCATGGCCGTAGCCACATATGAGGTAAGGGAGGTCCGGACCTCCCTTATTTTTAGAGAAAATAATGTATTTTTTTAATCTCAGATTTTTTGCATACACGCTTCAATTGCCGTTTTTATTTGCATAGCTTTTGTGTATGGGTGAGTACCATTGGAAAGGTCTCTTTCTACCCTTTCTAACAGTATGTGTATGACACGTGTGTGACTCGGCAATTAACATCAATAAATATTACTTAACATAATATATAGTATACAATATAATATAATACAAACAATATTACTCAAAAAGATAAGAGTTTGTTTTAGTAGTTTATATCCAGAAGTTATGCTGCCCATTCATAAGTGTTATTGATTCTATTTATCACCGCCATCCATTTGCGAGTACCTGTTCAAAATGTTGGAAATCTTGGAAATTTTCCATACTTCCATACTTTTTTCTATTTTGTCAGATCAGTAGATGTTAGTTTATTCTAGTAAATATTCATTGAAATATCATGGCATGCATTTTCAAAATAAATTACAAAAATGGCATATTCCTTTAAAGGTGCACTGTGTAATATTTTAGTGGTTTACTTCCAGAATTGTTGTTGCCCATTCACAATGTTACCTTTTTCATGAATACTTTGCATTTACTAGGTATTCATTATGACTGGGAAAAATGCACTTTTCATACATAAAAAAGGGCATCTTCTCATTTGTACGTCATGAAAAGACCAATATTGACAGAAGACAGCACAGTTTCAATGAGCATCATAGTTACAATAGATACTCTGGGAAACATCCTACAAAGGGCACCTTTCAAAAAATGTCAGCATACTATTCACGCACTATGGACCTTCCTTGTTTCACACTCCTGGCTACGGCCGTGTGTGTGTGTGTGTGCATGTGCGTGTGCGTGTGTGTGTGGGTGTGTGTGTGTGTGTGTGTGTGTGTGTGTGTGTGTGTGTGTGTGTGTGTGTGTGTGGTGTGTGTGCGTGTGTACAGCATTTACCTGTAGGGTCTTCACAACAGCTCCACTGATGATCCATCACCTAACCAAAACCCAGGGTAGAGAGTGTGTGTGAATGTGGTGTGGACTCCGTGCAGGAAGGTCATTGTGTCTCCAGAGATGCTGTAGAAGGCCAGAGTTCCTGCCCTGTGATCCACATACACTCCTATTCTGGAGCTGGCCACTAGGGGGACTTCAGTCTTTTCGTCATTGTGTCTGAAACAGGACCTGGAGCTGGTGAGGTCCAGCCTCCAGGACTGATCATTAAATCCAAACAGACACTCATAACCCCCTCCTTTCCTGCTGATGCTTTTATAGGACACTGCTATAACGACATCCCCTCCACTAGTACTAGTATACTCAACCTCCCAGTAGCAGCGTGCAGAAACACCCTCTCTACACAGCACCTGAAACCACATATCAAATCTGTCTGGATGATCAGGATATGACTGGTCCTTACGTCTCCACTGCACCCTCCTGTTCCCCTCAGACAGATGGAGCCATGTGTGTGCTGTGTTTGGATCCAGAGTGAAGTGACAGGAATCTGGAGGAGGAGAAGACAAGATACAAACAGGGGTTTATCTCTCTCTCTCTCTCTCTCTCTCTCTCTCTCTCTCTCTCTCTCTCTCTCTCTCTCTGTGTGGTGTTGATTAATTTCTCTGTGTGTGTTTGTGTGTTAGAGAGAGAGACAGTGTATTCACATGTACTGTATGAGATCAGTGTGTGTGTGTGTGTGTGTGTGTGTGTGTGTGTGTGTGTGTGTGTGTGTGTGTGTGTGTGTCAGTGGTGGACAGTAACGAAGTAAATGTAATTCGTTACTGTACTTAAGTAACATTTTCATACTTTCATACTTTACTCAAGTATTTTTATTTCACTACATTTCAAAGCGAAATTCAGTACTTTCACTTCGTTACATTTACAGAAAACACTCGTTCCTTACTCGTTCCTTTTTTTCTTATTTAAGGTGATACACGGCAGGTGAATGAATTCATTTTTAATGCCCTGGTCAAATGAAATCTGAGATTCACGCTTGTGTGAAGAAAGTGAAACTGAATCCGATTGGCAGACTCAGAGATTCGCCATTGTGATTGGTTGTAAAGTGTCACGTGACAACAAGCTCTACTGTAAAGAATTAGTTTTAGGAGGAAAGCGAGAAGAGCAAGACCACTGATGTGTCCACTGTTGCGACTTGCGAGACGAATTGAAATAAGAAGAAACGGTACTTTCTAGTAACACGCGGAAAGCACAGCAAAACAATAAAGCAGGCGACAATAACGTTGTTAGAGTGTATTAATCTGCACGTCGTATTCGGCGGAGGGGGAGAGAGGGGGGAGAGATTTAGCTCGCAGGCTGCACTCGCCTGACGAGACGAAATTTGTCAGATAGGCTTCGCGTTTGAACTGAATAATCAGCGAATTGATACTTAATGTAGGCCCTACTGCTTATTTGACTTACTGTGCTATACTGTGCTACTATATCTGTGTTATGGCTTAGGCCTACAATAGAGTCACATAATTACTGCTTTTGTAGCGTGTTGGTTTCTTCAGTGAAGTGCACAGGATGCCTAAACATGCTGCTTATTCCAAACCATCCAGGCGCACAACTCCGTGATAGCATTCTTTCCCCTCAATACATTGCAGTATTTTCTGAAGTAGTTGGGGATATCAATTACTTGTCTAATAGACTCCCCTGTCACCCAAAAAATGGTTTGCTTCAACTTTATGGAAAAGAGACTTCTGTAAAGGGTTTGTATCATTACATGAGGTTTGCCATGCCCACCATATGTTGCAAAGTGAGGCTACATGCAACATGTATCCTTTCCCTTAAGCCAGGTCAGTAGGCTTTGACTAAATATTGGCCCAGTGATGTGCACAGGCACAAAAGGCTTTTTCATGATCAGACAGATAAGTGTTCCAATTAAGTTGTATCAAGTAGGCTAGGCTATTGCAAATCATTGGCATCTAGCAAATAGAGACCATTACAAGTATATGAAGATGTTTCTAGCTTAGAATCGCAAGAAGTCTGTTTGTCCATACATAGGCCTAAGCCAACCTTAACATAACCAAACACTACATAATAATAATAATAATAAGAAGAAGAAGAAGAAGAAGAAGAAGAAGAGGTCTACCAAAACCATAATTATAACAAAAATTAAACATAAAGTACTTTATTGGCTACTACTCTAACTCCTTGCTGTCACAAATAAGTAGGCCTATCTGGACTGTAGGCCTACGGCTGGGGGGGTATTGTAGTAGTTGTTCGGATAGGCATATAATCAATTTAAGCCTAATCATTCTTAATATTAATTGCCCTTTCATGTGTTCTTTTGGGCATATTAGGGTCAGTATTTGTTTAGAGAGGTGAAAATGAACTGATGCTAAAACATCCATGGACTTACTCCACGGTGTTTCTGAGGCCTGTTGTGGCCTAGTTCTAACATGTTGGTATAGCCTATGCAAATCAGAGGATATTTAATTAGATATGACCAAACTAGGCCTACAACACTTAAATATTAAAATTGCACCAAAAGCTTCATTTTTAAGTTTTTACTTTTTACTTTTAGTACTTAAGTATTTTTGACGGCAGATACTTTTGTACTTCTACTCAAGTAAAAAAGTGAGGTGAATACTTTCACTTTTACTTGAGTAGTTTTCAATGCAAGGTAACTGTACTTTTACTCAAGTACATAACTGGTGTACTTCGTCCACCACTGGTTTGTGTGTGTGTCAGAACTTCAAGACCAGAGAACCCAAGTGCAGGCAAGGATGGATGTAGAGGCAAGCTTCAAGGTTCGGGGGTGGATTTTAATCAACTCAAAATAGAATGGCAAGAGCCAAACGGACAGAAATGCAAAACAAAAACCCACCAGGGGGAAACCACGAAACACCACTAAATACACTACAAACGAAACACCACTAAATACACTACAAACGAAACACTTACCACAGTCACGGGGTTGGAGATCAACAGATCAACACACAGAGGTTCGGGCGGGGGGGTTGCCCTCTGTGTTAAAATACACAGAGGGCAATTACAGAGAAGGCACACGATAGGAAGAACACAACAGGATCCAGGTGGTTGACGAGACAGAGAGGGGATACAAACGAGATACAGGCAATCAAGGACAATGAACAGGTAACAAGACAGGTGAAGACAACGATGGACCAAGCAGACAATGACAAAGATATCATGGGCAACGAGCAATCAAGAAATCAAATAGGACAAATGAACACCAATTCCAAAAACAGGGCAGGCAACAGAATTTTTGTATTTTCTATACAGTTAGGGCCATAAATATTTGGACATCTGCACAATTTTCATGTTTTTGGTGCTGTACACCGTCCCAATGGATTTGAAATGAAACAAACGAGATGTACATTAACAGCAGACTTTCAGCTTTAATACGGGGGCGTTTGCGTCCAAATCGAGTGAACTTTGAAGGAATTATGTCATTTTCTATCAGTGCCACCCCAGTTTTAAGGGACCAAAAGTAATTGGACAGTCTAGTATTTATACATCAAACTTTCCATTTTTAATTATTTGGTTGCAAATACTTTCCAGTCAGTTACAGCCTGTAATTCGCAATCCATAGACATCAATAGACACTGGGTTTTATCCCTGGTGATGCTATGGTGAGCTCTATATGGTGAGCTATTGTAACAGTCTTCAGTTCCTGCTTATTCTTAGGGTATTTCCCTTCAGTTTTGCCTCCAGCAAGTGAAATGCTTGCTCAACCGTACTCAGGTGAGGTGATTGACTGGACCATTGAATAATATTCCACTTTTGGGGGGTAGAAATGACTAGTGGCTTTCAGATGGAGCTTTGGGTCATTGTCCATCTGCAATGTGAAGCATTGTCCAATGAGTTCAGAACCATTAGGTTTAATATGACATGATAATATAGCCTGAAAATCTTCAGAATTCATCCTGTGGCTTTTGTCGGTAGTCCTCATCATCAATAAATACAAGGGAATAATCGTATTGACAGATATGCATGCCCACACCATGACACTACCACCACCATGATTCACTGATTGGGTGGTATGCTTTGAGTCATGAGCAGTTCCTTCCCTTCTCTATACTCATTTCTTCCCATTACCCTTGTACAGGATGATTTTGTCTCCTCTGTCCATAGGATGTAGCTCAAGACCTATACAGTCTTTTTAAGACATTGTTTGGCAAAGCCAAATCTGGTATTGCTATTTCTGATGCAATCAATAATTTACATCTTTTAGTGAACCCTCTGTATTTCCTATGGTGAAGTGTTCCTCAATGTTCTTGATCTTTTTCTTGATTGTTGCCTTGGACATGTCTCCACCGTTCACCTGGACACTGTTCTACATCTGGCCAACTGTTGGGAGATGGGTTTTTGTTCACCAGATACAGAATATTGTCTGTCATCCACAGCATTTGTCTTCCATGTCTGCCAGGTAATTTGGTGTTGCTCTGGTATTTCTTTTTTCCAACATTCTGAACTCTTGAATTAATCATATTCAATGTTTCCTCATCACTAAAATGGGTTTGTTTTGATTTTTTTCCACCTTATGATGGCTTGCATCACTGATGGTGACAGATGGACTTTGGATCTCATGGATGTTCCGTAAAAATATGGAAATGCAAATGGAACACTTCAAATGAACTCTAAGACCTTGTATTGACATCTTGGTGATGGTGTAGTATGGGAATAACACGCATCTGACTGGAAAATACCTGAGAAGCCTACTGTCCAATTACTTTTGATCCCTTGAAAAGTGGGCAACACACACAAAAAACGTTGCTGTTTCATTCCTGTTCATGCGATATGGATTTTAACACCCTCACATTAACGCTGAGACTCTACAGTTAATGCACAGCTTGTTTGTTTTATTTCAAATCCATTGTGGTGGGGTACAGGGTGGAAAAGGATGATAATTGTGTTGCTGTCCAAATATTTCTGGCCCTAACTGTACATACAGGGGAAGACAATCAGAGAGAGAGAGAGGGAGACAGACAGACAGACAGACAGAGAGAATCAGACAGGCAGGGAGACAGAACCAGACAGGAAGAGAGAGAGAGAGAGAGAGAGAGAGAGAGAGAGAGAGAGAGAGAGAGAGAGAGAGAGAGAGAGAATCAGACAGGCAGGGAGACAGAACCAGACAGAGAGAGAGAGAGAGAGAGAGAGAGAGAGAACGAGAGAGAGAGAGAGAGAGAGAGAGAGAGAGAGAATCAGACAGGCAGGGAGACAGAACCAGACAGAGAGAGAGAGAGAGAGAGAGAGAGAGAGAGAGAGAGAGAGAGAGAGAGAGAGAGAGAGAGAGAGAGAGAGAGAGAGAGAACGAGACACGACCAGACCAGAGAGAGTGAGAGAGCGAGTAAGGGAAACAGAACGAGAGTAAACATTACAGACGCTGGGGCGTGAGTTCATGACAGTGTGTGTGTGTGTGTGTGTGGTTTCCAACTCACACTTTAAGAAGTCCTCTCTAGTCACTGGTTCAGCAGTAAGAGCCGGGCTAACAGGCGCTGGTTCAGTTTCAGAAGTGGAGGTCATCAGACTAAGTGACACCACACAAGCTAACACACACACTATCACAGACACCGTCCTCTTCCCCATCCTCATCCCCTTCCCCATCGTCAGGGCAGCATCTCCTGTGAAGTAGACAGGTAAAGATAGGGGGGGGGGGGTGCACTCTGTAAGTCCATTTGTGGATTGTGGATTGTTAATTGATAACCTCAATGGTGTTTTACAGGTATCAATCACAATTAAAGCCGCGAGCGGCGATGACGGGCCCTCGCACCTACGGCTCAAGGCATATCGCCCCAAATCCCATCACATCCTGCCCAAAACAAAAATGGAGTCTCTACGACATTCGGTTCACGAGATAAAGTTATTTAAGAACTCTACTTTTACTGCAGTTCATTTGCCTACCATATGGTGGCGCTACATAAGGTTGCCATAGTAGGCATATAGAAAGAGGTTAATATTCATAATATGTATGAACACGTGCATTTGCACCGTTTTAAAAACACTGCAAACTAAAATGGTGGCCAACTTCCTGTTTCATTAAGAGGTGCAATTATCTCACTTCCTGTTAGGCGTGGCCATGTCACTGCATGACAATTTTTGTTCGTTTTAGTCAGATACACATCTATAAAAATTTTGAAATCCGTAGCTTGAACTTTATGCTAAACCCGCCCCATAGACCCATGACTTAAGGGGGCGCTAGAGAGCCCATGTACCGAGATAGGGGCAGGGCTTGTTTGGAGAGGTACGTGCTGCCCTACCAAACACCTGTGCGAAGTAACTTTGAAAGATATGCATGGCAGCCCCCTCAGAAAGGGCCATTATCTGTGGTTTTTTCATCAAAATTCATCAAGCCGCCATCTTGTTTTCTTACAACATATTGAAAATTCCTTCACAAAACATTATCTCCGATATCTTAAGATCATTCGCAAATTGGAACAAAACCAAACAAGTGTACGGTTCAGGAGGAGTACATCAAAGTACATGGTATGACAATTTTGGCATATGTCAATAGTTCAACTTAAAGTCCAATTACCTCACTTCCTGTTGGGTGTGGCCATGGTCTCCTGTAGACTTTTTCGCTTGTCTTAGTGAGATGCACAACCCCAGAAAATTTGGAGTCCGTAGCTTCAACTTTATGTTGGTCTAGGCCCATAGGCCCAGGACTTAGGGGGGCGCTACAGAGCCAATGT
Source organism: Engraulis encrasicolus (assembly GCF_034702125.1). Taxonomy (NCBI): domain Eukaryota; kingdom Metazoa; phylum Chordata; class Actinopteri; order Clupeiformes; family Engraulidae; genus Engraulis; species Engraulis encrasicolus. The sequence continues at coordinate 8,221,529 of NC_085859.1, read as the reverse complement.
GCTGAGTTAGGGGTGGGACTTGTTTGGAGAGGTACGTGCTGTCCTCCCAAACAACTGTGTGAAGCAATGTTAAAAGATATGCATGGCAGCCCCCTCAGAAAGGGTACAGTAGAGGCACATTTTCTGTGATTTTTTCATCAGACTCCATCAAGCCGCCATCTTGTTTTCTTACAACATAATGAAAATTCCTTCGCAATATATCATCTGTGATGTCTTTAGATCATTTACAAATTGAAACAACACCTAACAAGTGTACGGTTCAGGACAAGTACATCAAAGTTCATGGTATGACAATTTTGTCGTATGTCAAAAGTTGACAAAAGTTCAACTTTAAGTCCAATTACCTCACTTCCTGTTGGGTGTGGCCATGGTATCCTAAAGACTTTTTTGCTTGCCTTAGTGGGATATACAACCAAAAAAAATTTGGAGTCCGTAGCTTCAAATTTTTGCCGGTCCCGCCCCATAGGCCCATGACTTAAGGGGGCGCTACAGAGCCCCTGGGCCGATTTAGGGGCAAGGCTATTTTGGAGTCCTTCGTGCCCACATACCGAATACCTGTGCCGAGTTTCGTTCAAAGTTACGCATGGCAACCCCCTCAAAATGGGCCCGACGTGCGGTAAGAAGACAAAAAATAATAAAAAACATTGCAAGAACAATAGGGCCTCGCACCCTCCGGTGCTCGGGCCCTAAATATAACTAGAATGGGCACTCGGTAGAGCGCAAACCTTCGCCTACGCCACTTATTTTTTTCTGGCCATCTTCAGAGTGTGGGGCATAACATTCTCCAAATTTTGGTGTTAGTTTCATTTAAATCGAACCGGAATATCGTAATATTACATTTTTGGCCCAGTCTTTTGGCCCAGTCTTGACCTCACTTTATTCAATTCAGCATGCACACGTTGTTCTGGCATATAGTGCTTGGCAAAGAAAAACGTTTTTGACCTTTTCGTGACCTTGACCTTGAGCTTTGACCCAATCACTCCCAAAAAGTAATCGATTGTTCCTTGGGTCATGACCAATCATCCCACTAAATGTCATAAAAATCGGCTGAATTTACGTTTTTGACCTTTTCGTGACCTTGACCTTTGACCCAATCACTCCCAAAAAGTAATCGATTGTTCCTTGGGTCATGACCAATCATCCCACTAAATTTCATAAAAATCGGCTCAATTTACATTTTTGACCTTTTCGTGACCTTGACCTTTGACCTTTGACCCAATCACTCCCAAAAACTAATCAATTGTTCCTTGGGTCATGACCAATCATCCCACTAAATTTCATAAAAATCGGCTCAGTTCTGTCTGAGTTATACGAAATACAAACAAACATTTTGACCTTGACCTTTGATCTTTGACCCAATCACTCCCAAAAACTAATCGATTGTTCCTTGGGTCATGACCAATCATCCCACTAAATTTCATAAAAATCGGCTCAGTTCTGACTGAGTTATACGAAGTACAAACAAACAAACAAACAAACAAACAAACAGACATATTCACAAATAAATACACGGCGGGCAAAGCATAACCTTCTGGCGAAGGTAATAAAAACTCATCAAGCTGTTCAGCTGCCAGGCTTCTTACCAGGACAAAGAAGTGTGATCACCTCACTCCTGTCTTTGCTTCACTGCACTGGCTCCCAGTATCATCAGCGACGACCTCTCTTGGACCACCAACACCACATCACTGGCGAAGAAGGCCCATCAGCGTCTCTACTTCTTGCGCAAACTAAAGAAGGCAAGTGCTACACCCTCCATCATGACAACATTCTACAGAGGAACCATAGAGAGCGTCGTGTCCAGCTGCATCACAGTGTGGGGAGGAAGCTGCACGGAGAAAAACAGGAAGACACTCCAGCGTGTTGTGAACACAGCGAAGAAGATCATTGGAGTACCACTCCCCTCCCTGCAGGACATTTACACCGCACGCCTCACCCGGAAAGCACTGATGATCATCAAAGACACAAGCCACCCTGCACACAAACTGTTCAGCCTCCTGCCCTCTGGAAAGAGGTACAGGCGCCTCCGTTCCCGTACCACCAGGCTTGCAAGCAGCACGATGCATCAAGCAATCAAGATACTGAACACTCAACCCACTCTCCCTTCACTGTCAGCCTCTAGCCAGCCAGGCCACTGACAACGCTCCCCCCCCCCCCATCCCCACCACCATATCTGCGACTGAACATTCCACCTGCACTACTACATCTGTGACTGAACTTTCAACCTGCACTAACTCAAAACATACACATGCACACACACACACACACACACTAGGGATGGGATATCGGTATCGGTGTATCGGTATCGGGTTCAGATATCAACATATTTCAAAGATCGGATCGGATCGGAATTTTCCCAAAATATCGGAATTTTCCTGATACAGACATTGAGTCAGGAGCAATATTAATTTGAAATCATAACACTTGCATATTAGTTTTCAGGATGGGATTGTTACTTTTTTACTTGTTACTTTTTGCTTATTAATTGGTTTCCTGTTCTTCTGACTCCCTTTTCTGACCAAATAGTCTGCTTGGGCCTAAACCCATGCATATATGTGATTTTGGTATTGGATCGGAGTAGTATCGGTATCGGCAGATACCCAAATTTAGATATCAGGATCGGATCGGAAGTGAAAAAATGTGTATCGGTGCATCCCTAACACACACACACACACACACACACACACACACACACACACACACAAGCACACTGCACTTTCTGCACTAAACCCAAACATACACACACTGACAAACAACTCATACCCACACACATACACACACACACACATACACAGGCACACAGACACACACACAGACGCACACCGCACTTTCTACCTGCACTAAACACACACACACACACACACACACACACACACACACACGCACACACACACACACACACACACGCACACAAAACACATACAAACACACACACACACACATACTGCTGCTGGTGTATTTAATAAACCTTTTTTTTTAATTATTTAGTTTCTTCAAATGCTACTATTACTATGTCAGAACGCTATAAAGGACTTTTAGAAAAAGCACAACAAAATACCTCCTCTTAATGTATGTTCTCTACAAGTCTTCTGTTGTCCAGTCTTGCACTTTACCGTTTTTTCAATTGCTAACAAGCGTTTGTCCAATCCTCAGCGACATTTGCAAAACTCTTAACACAGTTAACACACCAAGGGCTTTCCATGGCCATGCAGTTGACACATTACATGCCTTTTTCACACAATTAGCAGTCAATGAATGCATTTCTAAAATGCTAACATTTCCTTTACACACAGGATAACCACAGCAACAAAACCATGTATCTTTTATGGCTTATTTTCAAATGCTTTCACACAGTGTGTCAAAACTGGAAATACAACATCCAAATCCTTATTTCAGTAAAAAATGCCTTTGCATGACATTAGCAAGAGTACAGTAAACAGATTATTGATAAAAGTAGAAGAAACCCCTCCCATTTTAGTTGTTTGGTTCTGTTGACCGTTTCTGACAACAGTTTTTACAGTAAAAAGTTGTCTCACAATCACAGAATGGAAATGCTTTTGGGAAGCACCCCCATTCCTTTTGTGAATTTCAAAATTTGCATCTGTAAGCATAGTGTCTTCAATTTGATCTAAGATCTGTGGTACCTATACTGAGTGGCCATGAATACCATTGACAGCATTGTCAGTGTAAGGTTTACTGTAATGTTTTATACATTTTGTGTGACATTCTAATTCTGTGTGGACTTTTAGGCTTTATCCTCCCAAGATATTTGGCGCCCTAGGCAACCGTCTTGTTTGGGCTTTTATATGTATTTGTTTCATGATATTTTGTTCACTGTAAGTAACATTGCAAATTTTTTACACGTTTTACATATTACATTTTCACATTCTTTATCTTTACTTTTTTCCCCCTCCCTGACTATTCCTGTGTTACGTATTTGTGTCTTGAAATGTCCATGTGGGCATTTGTTTATTTGTGTATTTATGTAAGCTACTGGATACCTGAATTTCCCCCTGGGGATTAATAAAGTTACTCTACTCTACTCTACTACTAAAACGTTGTATGTTTTATCATATTATAAAAAGTATTTCTACTTTACCACCTGTAGTCAACAATAAAAAATGCTTCGTACCGGAATCATCTTGAATGTCAACAACACATGAGGTCCGAGTCCTGTTGCCTTTGGAAATTTAATGAAAACAGTGAATTGCATGATTTGAATGCTTGCAATAGGCTACATGTAAAATTGAAATGTAAAAGTCTATGCAGCTTCTGTAATGTTGGCAACAGCCAGTGTTTTGAAGTCTTGTGTAATTTGATTGACTCAATGTTCCTTGTGAAATTAAAACAAGTGTTATTGTTTGACAGACGTATTTAATTTTGAGCCATGTTTCTAGTGTTTTGGTAAAGTGAGTGTGTACAGAAAACGATGTGATCTATTTCGAAATGAGTACTTTGTGTATATTTAACAGTGTGTGCTTTTGAGAAGAAAATTAACTGTTTAGCCAATTGTGTTTGGTAGGTGGTAGTCTGTGTTAAGAGTTTAGAAAAAGTATCCATAGTATGGCTAAGTGCTTGTTAGCAATTGAAAAAAACTGTAAATGTCTGTATGAGCAATGTCTACGTCCATACTGTCTATGTCCATGTATGAGTACTGTCTATGTCTATACTGTCTACGTCCTTACCTAGATTAGTCTATGTCTGCATGGGAGAGCAAGAAACGCAATTTCAAATTCTTTGTATGACCAGTGCATGTAAAGAAATTGACAATAAACTTGACTTGACTTGACTTGACTTGAGTATGCTGCAGACCATGTCAATGTTCTTCTGTTGTTTTTTGTATTATTATTTTGTTTATTAATGATTATTAAAGTACCACTTAAGTAACCAATTAATGTCACACATTCACTTTCAGTACTTTTTGAAGCAAACTGTTCTGTTTTGTAACGCTCCAATCAAAATGAAGGCAAAACCAAAAAAAAAAAACGCTTTAGCATTGAAGTGCGACTGTTTTTGTTTACAGAAGCTGAATCCATATGCACACATCACCAGGGTGAAATTTGTCCAAAAAAAATGTTGATTGATGATTTTAAGCAATACAGTATCAATGGTGTTACAACCATTAACAAAATCAGGTAAACAAAAACAGAAGGTTTAAATCTCCCACCACACAAATCACATCATGCAGCCCCTCCCACACAACAGGGTGTGTGTGTGTGTGTGTGTGTGTGTGTGTGTGTGTGTGTGTGTGTGTGTGTGTGTAGACTTACTTATGATCTGCGCCTTAGTTGCTGTTTTGAGATAAACAAGAACAAAGCTGATAGTCATCAATAATGCCACTGTTAAATAGCTGGTTGAAAATTATATTATATCCATGTTTGACCAACCTGCTGCAGATATCTTGACTATTTCCCGCTTGAAGACTGACTCAAATTTCTCCTCCAGCTGCATCTGCAGTGCAGACACAGATTTCTTCAGGGGCTCAAAGAAGTGGCTTTGGCTGTAGGTCCCTCTGGTCACAGCACTGCATGGATCTCCAGCGATGGACACCATGTTCTGCACAGAGACCATTGATAGAAGAAAAGTGTATCATTTCCAACTCGGAATACTCACAGTTTATTATGTACATTATGATGTGACTATTTCACGTCACCTAGTTGTATTTCGAAACATGAACACATTGCATTAATCTAAAATATAGGCTTTATATATTTTAAAACTGTCAAGATGTTGTCTACCTTGAGGAAATGGATGGGATCCTGAGCCAATGAGAGCTGGTTCATCTCAGCATCTCTCCTCTTCAGCGCTGCAATCTCCTGCTCCAGCTGCTTCAGGAGTCCTTCAGCCCGACTCATCTCCGCCTCCTCCTGAGCTCTGATCAGGTTGGTCACCTCAGAGCTCCTTCTCTCGATGGAACGGATCATCTCAGTAAACATCCTATGGCTGTCCTCCAGTGCTATCTGTGCACCAGACTGATAAGACACACACACACACACACACACACACACACACACACACACACACACACACACACACACACACACACACACACACACACACACAATTAGGAGAAATGCTGTTTTATCATGACATTAAATCCTGGTGAACAACGTCCTTGCAGAGAACCTCTAACAGGGAGAAGGCTCAGTCTCATTGGTTCCCATTGTAGCCAGTTAGCTTTGCATGCATAATGCAGTAACGAGCGTGGGCCAGTCCTTCATGTGGGAAAATGTATGGAATGGAAAGGGGAACCCATGCTAAATACATTGCTACTGCGATTTCCAGTCACAAATATAATCAACAAAACATTCCTGGTAAGCACTATGACTGTTGTTTAACAATAGGCTGTATTGACAAATCGCACAGGTGTGTAGTTTTACAGCAGGTTAGAAGATTTCAACCTGTACTCGCTAGCATCGCGCTAATGTTTATGGGTTTGGCCCCATAAAAATTGAGCTTTGTGACCCAGTATATAATAATCTAGTGGCGCAAAATAATCGAAACGCTACTCAAATGGGGTCTTATTATTTCTAGCTTCGAACTTAATATTAATATTTCAGGACAAAAAATTATAAAAAATCACAAAAATGATAATGGTAAAAAACTCCATTGACACCCATTCATTTTGCACTGTCCCGTGGTTAGGGTTAGCCAATTGTGGCTAACAGGAAGTTCCGTGAGTGAACAGCCCCTGGTCCTTGAATGGCTGTGAAACAGAGTTCCATTGGGTAACATGGCATCATACCAAGTAAGTAAGATTAGACGACAACCTGAACCATCTATCGCGTTTGTGCATCATGACTAAACGTGTTCTCCCTGTGATGGGTGGTTTTGGTCTGGGCACAATTTTGCCATTTCCCTTGCCTGTTTCGCTGGTCTTGGCAGAAGAAAAGTGGCAGAAACGTTGCTTTTCTGACACGTTAGTGTTGGGCATGATTTTGGTCAGGGGTTGGTAAGGCAAGAGAAATTTGGCGGGAAAACTGTGAACCAGAACTCACGAGACAAAGTGCTTTTCTGCGCAGTTGAGGACCACAATTTAACTTGCAATGCGGAATGCACTGGCCTGAAATACTTGTGCCTTTGCATAGAGTCATGCTTGTGTCACAGCTCATCATAACTACTTTCTTAACCAGAACTCTGCTGCAGATTGTCTTCTCCTCTGGACAGTTCTCACCAAGGAGAGTAGATATACAGGAGGGTTTACTGACGTCATAACAGCGTAGTACGAAATGATGGCGAGGGGAGTACGGAAATTGTATTCTTTTTCTACTGTCAGTATTGGAAGCATGCAATGCCACTTCTGCGAGGGTCGGAGTGTGGAACAGGTCATAGGACAGCGTGAATGTTTGTCAGCTGTCCTTAATTACCCCCAGCAATTACTGCTGACCAACAGCTGCACTTGATTTGGCCACACACTGAACACTGACAACCGGATATCCTCTTTCGGATTTTGCGGAATATGGAAAGGTTTGTCGCACCCACTGACCATGCGCAAAGGAGTTAATTTTCTTAATTTTCCATCCACTCGTGTCCTCAGGCCACGCCCCCGTACTACACCTTGGCCAATGCATTTAGCCCCGAGAGATTGTTCTTCTGTGTCGACGTTCTTTGGTCAGACAGGGTCTATGGGTAGTACGAGAGAGGAATCTCGCAACAAGGCAGGATAAATTATCCTTTCAAACAGCACTTAGTTTGAATGTTTAAACTCTCTGGATCTTTGTAAAATACGTCTTTATTGTCAATATGACGTCACGAGTGGCTTCACACACTGCGTTTGGATTGGTTGGCCGGCTGCATTGCTGTGATCACGACTGCCGTGAAGCAATTTTATTAGCAAGATGCTAGCGGAGCCTGACTCATAAATGCCAAAGCTGTAAGAAATCAGAAGGACATAACTCCCAGGTTATTGTATATTTCATTTGAATCCACATTGGTTTCTCAGAACTCACAGTAATATTGTCAAGTTTCAGCCGATAGCGAGCACAATTTTCAGTTATCAGCGACAGCCTTATGGGCTCTACTGTCTCGACAGCGCTCCCTAGGTGAACTGCAGGTACGGGTTGGAGGGCGAGATTGGACACTGTATGTAAACCCATTGTGCTTTGGTTCTCACCTTGAGAGTCTCTACAGCCTTCCTCAGCTCCTGAAGCTCCTCCTCCTTCAATTGGATCATCTGCTGGCATCTCCTCTGGCTCTGCCCCAACTCCTCCTGGACAGTAAGAAATCACAACAAATACACACAATGTATCTAGAGTTTTCTGATGAATTATATGCATTGTGGAGTGTCTTTCAAAGCAGAGTGACAGCCTGAACATTGCCACCCCCTATCTGCTGTTGACTACGTTAGTTACTGTTTATTGGCTTAGAGGCGACACATTTTCATAATTAACATTTGTACTCCATAAGCATTTCTTTATTTTTGTATTCATCCATATGCACTTTATTCTTTATGTGATTTTGAGTTTCTTTATGGTGCCTTTATTTTGACACTGTCTTGTCTTTCATGTTGCTACATGTCACTTTCTGTTTGCAAGACAAAGAATTTATGAATGAAAGCGGTAGCGTGTGAGTGAGTGGCTCCACGCAAGATGCAAATTCAAGTTTGTTTGTTAAGTCAAGAGCAAGTGTGAAAGTTATGACCTTTTAAGAAGAGTATCCTCAAGTCTCCAATTCCTTTCTTAGTCAACAAGAAAAGTGTAATGTGAATTTGTCTTTTGTCATTTTGATGTCTTATTGTTTTTCTGTTTGAGGGCATATGATTTAGTCCTGTGTTTTTTGTTTGTCTTTTTAGTTCTAGGGTGTTTCAAGGGTGTTTCAACGTCTTGTCGTATGAATGAGTTGGCGAACAAAAGAAGTAAACATCAGTAAACCTGGACCTTGACTTTGCCTGTTGACTGGGAATGGCATATACGTACTTCCACCAAAGGATTGGCTCCACTACTAGTCTGGCCCCTGTTTTCTGTGGAGTGATGTTGAGCGGTAAGATTTGGCCAGCCAACCCTCCCCAGAAAACAGCCAATAAGCAAATAGACAGGTTGGTGGGGGCAAAAGGGGGAAGGCGCTCGTGACGAAGACATAAACGCTTGCACTATGTTGTTGTTGAGTAACTATCAGCGATTGGGTGAGAGCTGTCCAATCATTTCAAATCAGAACCGGGTGCAAACTTCCCGCTTCCTGCAATCGCGTCAGATCAAACAACCTCCAGACCATGAATACCAAAAGAAATGGTAGTATTATGGGATGGTCAGGACCAGGGGACCATTCCATCATTGGCGCTGAATTCAGCAGCGCTTACACGCAAAAGCCGAGTTTCAACTACCGGCAGCTTCTGACACCGTTCCACCACTGAAGATCAGCTGCGCCTTGGCTAGTTTCACTTCAGCCGCGCTCATCAAAGCTGGCGTTGCGCTCGTGCACGGTGTACAGGGGAAGTCCATATCGACGATTGTCGAAAATGCGATCATGTTGTACACTGGAGCATGCCTTGTCAAATCAAGTCTTTATCAGCGAGATGATGCGAGCATCTGTAGGTGAGCGGTAACGCAACCGCATTCCAATTGAGAGGCCCGCGTTCAATCCCCACTATGCGTAATGACAGATCAATCATCAAAGGGAGAGCCTCGTCCAAATTTCAATTGCCCCCATTTCAATGCGTAAAAATAAAATAATTGCATCATCTAAGGTGTTTTAATTTTATCTTTCAGAAGAATTTGTTTTCGGATTAAATAAAGCATAGCCTAGGTAAAACGTTAGGCAGAGATCATTTGTTGAATCATTGCAATGCAAACTCAAGCGTCGGCGTCTGTAAGGTGGTTGTGAAGACGTTTTTTTATTGCTTATGCTGTAAAATGTTAAGGTCTAGGCCTAGGCCTACATTCAACTGTAGGCCTATTGCTTGATAGCAAATGAAGGCAGCCACAAAGCGACGTCAAAGGAGAGAATAGGCAAAAGTAGGCTATGTTTCTAAGTTTCCATTTCTATAACCTGTCGCCATACAAGACTTGAACCCGGGGCGACCACATATTAAGCAGCGCACCTGTCCACTGGGCCACTCACGTCTTCGTCTATGTAGAAGGAATTGTTCAACATGATACTAGTAAATCAACACTGTAAAAGTTTATTTTTTTAAATGTGCTGTTTATCAGAAATCCCCCCCGAACTGAAAGACAATGACAACTATTGTATTTTTACTGGCATTATCACATCATAGACTATTAAAATCGAGTGACTGGTTCGCTTTGATCTCGTAAAATGATGGCGGGAATTAAGCGGAACGTGCCCACTGTGACATTGTTTCCTACAGGTTCATTTTTTTTGCAACACTGATTCATTTAGCCTGGTGTTTAACCTGGGAGCTACCAGGTTAGAGTTGGAGCATAAATTACCGTGGCAACTCAGCTGAGTTTCAGGTTAGCAAGGCTGATGGAACGGATCTCTGTCTAAAAATAGCGCAGTTTACAGACTTGAGCTCGGATTTGGGGTAACCGCCGTTGATGGAATGGTCCCCAGGTGTAACGGAGGCTAACTAGCAGAGTTGGCGTGGAACGTTGGTAAACCTCCCTCCGATAGCCTCATGCAGTGTCTGTGCCGTTGGGCCGAGAGCCAAGAGACTAGTCTCTTGGCCCAGCGGTATCGTACTGTGTCTCCCATTGCCGGACCGTTGTAGTTGACGAGGTCGCACGTTCGATCCCCGAGGGGGATGGACAGGTGCAAGATGACATCCGTCACACAGGCTAAGAGCAAGCATGCCCCAGAGCCATACAATAGGAGAGTTACGCAAATGGAGGACCGGGAAAGAAATTGCAGCCCCGCCTTTCAACGAGATCGAGGTCGTGCCTAAAGCGGCTGTCTTTCCATAGACTCAACATAGAACCACCACATAAAAGGCCATAAATAAGGACTAACGAACTATACTGCGGGGTAATCACCACAAATATGTAAACTATCAACTGTCTCTGTAATTATAATCACAACAGTTTTACCATCTGTGATGTTTATCTGAAGTTATTACTGCGAACAGCGCGTTTTGTCATATTCCCTGCATTGCATCGCATTGCATTTGCTGTGTGCTACGCCCACTTCTAGGCACTAACATTCGCAACGCTAAGCACCTCTGAGACGCTAAATTTGCTAATTTTGCTAATGCGGAAGTCGGCCCTAGGACACAGTGGAGATTGCCCGACTCTCCTATAGTATGGCTCTGGCATGCCCGAGTCTTTTGCAGAACGTCTTGCAAAATGGCTAGATCCGCCCCTGCATGCAGTGATGTCATTGCCACACAGTACACAGACCAACATGCCTGGGAAAGGCAGGGCAAAGAGGGTGTGTGTGTGTGAACATTCAATGCCAGGAGCTCAAACCTGTCTTTCTACATTGGTCTGATATGCACTCAGGCAAGCATTCCTGTCATTTGTGTAGCTCGGATGAACTGTGACAATATACCGTCGGCTATACTGAGAAACATGAAACACAGGTTGCAGTGTGATCACGTGGAGTCAGAGGCTTAATTGAGTTACAACTGTGTGGCAGATAGAAAATGAAGTCGTAAAGATGTGTACAATATGTGTAATATGTGTACAATAAGGAATACACCCCTTACCTTTTTATGACTCCACTCTGCTGTAGCTGTGATTGTGTCATGGCCTTTATGATCGTCCACCATACACAGATAGCAGATGCAACTCTGGTCAGTGCGGCAGAATATCTCAAAAACCTTCTTATGACGGGGGCAGACCATCTCCTGTAGCTGGCCAGTGGCATCAATCATGTTGTGATTTCTGTCTGCAACTTCATTGTGAGCTTTTAAATGAGTGTCACAGTAGGACTTCAGGCACTCCAGACAGGACTTGACAGCTTTGAGTTTTCTTCCCGTGCAGACATCGCAAGCTACATCTCCAGGTCCAGCAGCACATTCAACAGGAGCTGCAGTTGTTATTCTGCTCTTCTTCATTTGATCCACGAGCTCAGCAATAATAATATTCTTGTTTAAAACTGGTCTTTGAGTGAAAGTCTTTCTGCACTGGGGGCAGCTGTAAACGCCCTTTGCATCTTCCTCATTCCAGCAGTCCTCAATACAACGCAAACAGTAACTGTGTCCACAAGTAAGAGTGACGGGATCCTTCAGAAAATCCACACAAATAGGACACTCGAATATGTCCTTGTTACCCGCCATCGCCTCAGACATTTTCATATGAGGCTACCACAGACGTCCTGCAGGGAAAACTTCCCTTTGAGTGTGTTACAATATGCGACCTTGCCTCCTCCACTTGTGCTTGTCTCCTCGTCCCGCCTCCTGGCCCCTCCTCCGTGGAGAAGTTTCCCGGCTGTCAGCCTAGCCACAACAACTTTTGAGGGACTGTTTTTCATTCACCATCCCAATTGCAAATGAGACATATTACTTCCTGGTACGAGGAGACAAGCACAAGTGGAGGAGGCAAGGTGCATATTGTAGCCCACTCTTTCAAGTTTCTGCGTGTACTCAAAACTTCCTGGATGATGTGACGCCTGTATTCAGAGAGCACTGCTGCCATCTGCTGGTCATGTGTAGTAATGGAAGTGTGCAGCGTGCATTATGGAATTCATCTGTCCAACCCCCTCAGATGGGGAAAAGGAAAGAATAACATCAGTAATGGTATAGAGGTAAAGACAATGAATGAATGAATGAATGGATAAATAAATATGGCTCATTCCAACATCCTTGTTTTGTCAGTGGTTATGTCTGCTTGTGAGACACTTGTGCTGACTGGCACACTAGACCAAGTGGCCCTGCAGAGTTGTGGCACCTAGTGGTCCAGTTTCAATGTGTCTATCTAGTGGTCCAGTTTCAATGTGTCTATCTAGTGGTCCAGTTTCAATGTGTCTATCTAGTGGTCCAGTTTCAATGTGTCTAGTGGTCCAGTTTCAATGTGTCTAGTGGTCCTGTTTCAATGTGTCTAGTGGTCCAGTTTCAATGTGTCTAGTGGTCCAGTTTCAATGTGTCTATCTAGTGGTCCTGTTTCAGTGTGTCTATCTAGTGGTCCTGTTTCAATGTGTCTTATCAGTCCAATCTGATGTATACTGCATGTGTCACCTTGTCCTGGGTAGTGTAGGTGCAAGTGTGCATGTGTCACCTTGTCCTTGGTAGTGTAGGTGCAAGTGTGCATGTGTCACCTTGTCCTGGGTAGTGTAGGTGGGTAGTGTGCAGGTGTCACCTTGTCCTGGGTAGTGTAGGTGGGTAGTGTGCAGGTGTCACCTTGTCCTGGGTAGTGTAGGTGGGTAGTGTGCATGTGTCACCTTGTCCTGGGTAGTGTAGGTGGGTAGTGTGCATGTGTCACCTTGTCCTGGGTAGTGTAGGTGGGTAGTGTGCAGGTGTCACCTTGTCCTGGGTAGTGTAGGTGGGTAGTGTAGGTGCAAGTGTGCTTGGGGAAGACAGTGGACCCCCCTCACCTCACCGCTCCTCCAGTGGACCCCCTCACCTCACCGCTCCTCCAGTCTGCTTCATGTGAGGCTGGCTGTAGTGGGGCCTGTGTATCTCTCTCTCTCTCTCTCTCTCTCTCTCTCTCTCTCTCTCTCTCTCTCTCTCTCTCTCTCTCTCTCTCTCTCTCTCTGTGTGTGTGTGTGTGTGTGTGTGTGTGTGTGTGTGTGTGTGCGTGCGTGTGTGTGTGTGTGTGTGTGTGTGTGTGTGTGTGTGTGTGTGTGTGTGTGTGTGTGTGAAAGAGAGAGAGTGAGAGAGAGTAATGTAATAACTCTCTAATAATGTTTAGGCCTGATGATTGTTCCCAAAGCCACGTAAAACCTGATAACGCAATTGTAGGCCTATATACTGTACAACTTGTAACCTGATAATGCATCAATAACATTAGCAATACATTGTAGAGCAGGGGTGTCAAACGTACGGCCCGCGGGCCACATCCGGCCCGCCAGAGGGTTTTTTCAATGAAATAACCGAAATGCGCAATTACGCCACTCGGGGCAAAATCTAGACCTGCATGACATTAACCCAATGGTCCCTCTGTTATACTGTATATGTAGTAAAGTGCACATCACACTTCTATTATAAATGGTGAATTTGTACTGTAACAGGCATTTGATAAAGCTCAGATAAAATGTTAATACTTCTTATTCGTATTGTATTGGTATTGGTTGTAATTAAATAATAAATATAATTGGATTTGTACTTGTTCCTATTAAGCTGAAACTGGAAACGGGACGTTAGAATGCGTGAAAATGCAGGAAATTACATATAAGAAATACATAATTTTCTGGGGGTAAACCCCCAGACCCCCTGCAAAAAAAGAACTTTCCCATATTTAATTCATTGACACCTGGCAATGAACGAATGAAGTAAAGGAAATTTTGCATAGGATTATCAGTATTGCATTGCTTTCTACATATTCAACACACTTAAAACGTGATAGTACTGAACACTAATCCTCTGATTTACGTCTTTTTTTTTTTCGATAATGCTACTAATGCGGCCCGCTTGAGGTCCACATTGGTTGTATGCGGCCCCCGGACCAATATGAGTTTGACACCCCTGTTGTAGAGCCTTATAACCTGATCATGCATCAATAACATTAGTGAGCTAAGGATTTGGAGGCCCTAAGCATAACTGGTCAGGAGGCCCCCTCATAATGAAATAATAATAATAATGTGGGGTTTTTTTTGTCAGTCAGCCACATTTCCGCAGCACCCCTAAGGGAATTTTGTGAGACATTTTAATTAAGTTTGGTTAAGTAGTGTGTGTGTGTGTGTTTGTTTGTTTGTTTGTTTGTTTGTGTGTGTGTGTGTGTGTGTGTGTGTGTGTGTGTGTGTGTGTGTGTGTGTGTGTGTCCAATCACATGCAAGGGTTTTAGATAAGACCACGCCTCTGGAGAGCTACACATTGACAATGGGTATTGTATTGTACACATCCATGGCGAGAGCTTGGTGTAGGTTACAGGGTTGCAGGTTCGAGTCCTCCTTCTCCTGCAGGGGCAAGTAAAGAATCTCCTCACAAGTGGAACATTTATGCAGAAGTTACTTTATTATGCACATGTACATTAATCATTGACACAAGTTAAGTAAGTAAAACATCATCCCAAGACCCCTACACCAAACAAAAATCACATGTAGGCTAATGCTACATAGATGTCCATTCTGATATTTATAATCCATAAATGTTCATTCCAATACATGTACATGTTTATTGTGTGAAGCACTGTGTACTATAATGATCATGACTAACAGACTTACTTTACATTCACTCTAAAATTCACAATATATATATATTTAAAATTTACTCTTCACAAGTGTTACATTTTTGGAGTAATGATTTGGAGTGATAATTTCATTATGTAGGCCTTCATTAATCTAGCCTATATAATAATAATTTCATTATGTAGGCCTTCATTAATCTAGCCTATATAATAATAATTTCATTAACACTAGAACTACCAGGATTTTTCTGCCTACCTAGAAGTACCAGAGAGGGGTCATTTGACCCGGTGTCCTGTCTATATGAGCGACCCATCGAGATGTGATTCTCTTCGCTACTGAGCATGCGCACGCATGCGCACACCCTCGCGGTGGTTTTCGCGGGTGATTGCCCATCGAATTGTGAGACCGCAAGTTACGATAGGATCCCATAGCCTTTCTCTCTGAGGATCCCCTAAGACTGTCAACCAGAGATTTTTTTTAGGAAGGGGAGAAAGGACGGAATCGTTAGGTGTCCATAGAAATCAACGGTGAAGATTCGTAACGCAAATATGGCGTCTACCCGCACATCTCCCGCCTTTCTGGTAACAAGAGCCAATGTGCCTGCTGAGCTGCGTTGACAGTGATCCAATCATCTGGCTGCATCGGCGCACGCGAAATTATGCGCATGCTCAGTTGTGAAAAGCCGTTGCTCTTAGCCGTTATGGAACTACTGCGCCTGCGCTCTGTCAAAAAAAACTGTGAGAAAATTGGCTTTAAAAGCTTTATTTGGACTCGTATGACACAACCAAGTAGTCTAGATTGATCCGTTTTTCACGGTCGTTTCAACCATATGGTTTTCACAACCGCTGGGTTCCCCTCCGTCCTATACTCAGTTTCCCCATTCATTTTCCCCATTGACTCTCAGATCTGGTCTACTTAATCGCGAAATAGCTTGTCTACAGACTGTCATGGACTGAAAGTTACGATATATCCCCTGGGGGGAAAATGGGAAATAGCGTGGATCATCCAGCAGATCATTGAAAAATCTGCGAAATAGCGTGGCCTCGAACATTTGCTACTTTGTTGCCTAACCGTAATCGCTCACACACTCAGCCTCGAACATTGTAACATCGATCAGAAAAGACTATTTATGTAGAGGAGGCGTTCTCATTGCAAAATGGAAAAAATCGCCACCTCTGATTGAGCTGTCAAAATGCTCCCTCCACCCTTTTCACTCAAGAATTTGAATCGACTGCATTGTAAAATGCCTGAACATGGTAATAAGAAATGCACTGGTGGGGATGTTGTGAAAATATGATTCTGGTCATTAACACATTCAATACCAGCCGTTTTTTGGAATTCAACCGTAGACTCCCAGACAATTTCATCATTTTATGTCATTTTTTGAACACCCACCGAATATTTTGTCTTCAACCCACAGACACATGTCAGGGCTTGTTCGAAAGCCCAAAGACTCAGCTGTCTGTATATTTTTACGGTTTGTTTCTAGCTTGTTTCATTCCGAAGTTATTTCACTTTAAGCGCGCACTGGTTTAGGTAAAAATAGCGATTTTGAACATTCGAACCAAGATAAAGCCTTTTTTGTCAGGGGTGCGCTCTGACTCTCCGAGTTTAAATTGCGGGTCTAAATGCATTTTCTTGCCCAAAGAACAACTCCAGTATCTTCCAAGTAAACTACTTTGATGCAAAAATCACCTGGTCAGGCAGTTCAGAGCATCTGAAATGCTAGCTAGCTAATGTCACTTGACTGGCAGTTTTCGTTCTGCAGATAAAAGTAGACGTGCCAAAGTACTCACCCAAAAGAAGGTTAGTTCCTGCTGTGTTGCATGCTGTTTTTCATTACAACCTTCCATTTTACACCTATCCTGATGGCGGCAAAACTCCTTATCCTTCCATCATATGTTTAGGAACAGGCTAGCTAGCAAGGGCTGTGCTGACAGGACATGCTTTGTTTTGATGGTCTAGGAAGTAAATGGAGACGTGACGTGACGTGATCAGGAAGTGGTCAGAGACGGTTTGATTCGCTATTAATAAAACTCAAATACTGTGTGTAATAAAATGCACAGATGATGAAATATCCAGATCCTGACTTTGTAGGAGTTTTGACTTTGTAGGTGTTTTCATGATCTATGTCAGTTCTGTTCATCACATTATTACGAAAATCACACAGAATGTGCATTAGAATGTGTAGATTCAAAATCCAATAAAAAAAAGTAAAAAAGTAATTTTACGGTTTGGGAGCCAACGCATGGGAGGCAAAACGTATTTGTACGTGACTTGGTAGTGAATGTGTTAAAAGACAGACTACCAAAACAAAGCCACAATACGCTATCTGCTATCTGGGAATATCTAAGCCGCGCTTGTTTATCCCCATAGCACATGATTTCATGTGGCAATTTGCCTTGCGAGCCCACGTCGCATTGAAACCAAACCAACAGCAAATGACTGCATTAAACAACCCCAGGCCCTGATCCCAAACACTTTCTCCAGTATTTGCGCAAACTCAACTCTCTTTCATATGGCACGTTTCTTAACTTACTCAAACGAGAGGCTCACGTTTTTTTAGTGGTCAGCAGCTGCACGTTCTTATTAAACTCCGCACGAACGATTGCACACCACTGTCCGTGAAATAAACAAAGTTATGGTTATTAAAACAGTCCTACGTGGACCGATTGAAACGCCTTCCGCGGAAAATCAAGGTCGCTCATTTAGATGAGGCATCGCAAATCGATAGAACACCACTATCGAATAGGGCGACCGGTCGCTCATCTCGACGAGGCAACACATCTCGACAGAACACCGGCGGCTTTTACCTAATACACTAATCACTCATTTTGTTATGGTAATGAGGCTGTTAGGGGCCGTGTGTGGGGTGAGGGGTGAGGGGGTCACACCTTACAGTGCTAACAGCCAAGACAAACAGGGACAGACAGCTTCTTCCCAAGGGCTGTCAGCCTCCAAAATCACCACAGGTAAGACAGATAGCACAGTTTGGCGGACAGTGTGTTACAGTTTTTCTCCATTGGTTTGGCTCATTTCTTGAAACTGAGATGTCATTCTCAAAACATGGACAAATCCCAAAACTAATTTGCAGTTCCTCACAACAGAATGGCATTTATCATTGCTTTCATCAAATTTCAAATGCTTTTGTACATGTCTCAATCATTTAGTACATCCTTGCAAATGGCTATGTACAAGTATCCTACAGTTAACAAAATCAGCTTACATTTAGTAGAATTTTCAAATGAATGTACCTCGCTGATGTATCCCAATTGGTTGATTCTCAGTGTAATGGTTGTCCTGAAAACATGTCGGCACATTTTCTTCATATAAGTCATCAATGAACTTGTGAATGTCCCATGTGATCATGACGTATCATATGACTGCAACCAGATAATGGTTGAATTACAGTTTTTCTCGATTGGTTTGGCTCATTTCTTGAAACTGAGATGACATTCCTATAACCATTGGGTCATTTGGCCAAACATTCTTACACTTCTGCACAACAGTTCAGATAACTAGCAAAATGTCATATACCTCCCAAAACACCTCATTCTTGCATCAGCACTAAACCGTCTCACATATAAATAGTCAGTACCATCAAAATGGCATAGATCCTTCTCAATTGCTTTGGCTCATTTACATTCATTTAGTCCTTCTGTCAAAATAAACTGGATGGTTCAGCATAACTACATGGATCCTCATCACTCGCTCATATCACCCCAAAAACAGTTTACCCATGTGTCAAAACTAAATTTCTTCCCCACATATATCATCAGTACCCCCAAAATAAATTGTCCCTTTGCCATTGTGTAAGCACTGCCAGTCAAAATGGTTAGGTGTTTTATCTACGTTCAGCTAACAGATTTCGACTATGTATAAAAATGAAAAAGTGAGTGAAACCATTGAAGTTTGACAACACAGATAATTTACCAAGGACATTTATCAGTAACTTTCTGTACTGTAAATTCATATACAGAAAGTAATGCCCATATATCACAGGTTTCTCATGGGTTTGGCTCATTTCTAAAAACAGAGATAACATTCTCAAAATAACATGGACAAATTCCAAAGCAACTAGCAATTGTTCAAAACAGAATGTTGTTTGAAAAAATGTCATGAAATTAGCCAAATAACAGAGTAAAATTGTAAAATTATTTTCTACTAACTAGTAAAGTTACAATACCATCTGACCTGTTGAACATTTACTATGCAATGAAATTCTTAAAATATGATGTCCTTGACTGTTTTGGGAATTGCGTAGACCACTTTGCATATGATGACTTACACAATGAAATAATGCTGACGTGTTTTGGAGAGGGCAACCATTAGACTGAGAATTGTCTAATTCGTTTAGATAAGCAAGGTGTGCTGAATGTATACTGAATGTGTCAACTGAAGGGTATTTGTAGATATCCATCTGCAGAGATGTACTAAACATTTGAGACATTTACAAAGCATTTGATATCTGATGAAAGCAATGAAAAATGCCATTCTGTTTTGGGAAATTGCAAGTTGGTTTGGGGATTTGTCCGTGTTGTTTTGAGAATGTCATCTCAGTTTCGAGAAATTAGCCAAACCAATCGAGAAAAACTGTAACGTGTGAATCTCCCATGCCATGTGGCATAACGACTCGGTAACACTTCCAAATAAGGGGCCATAATTAACAGTAAAGTAGCTACAACCTAATACTTAAGTAAGGGTTAATAATCATTACTTAATGGCACATTAGACACTTATTAATTGTTATTAATGCATATGTTGAACATTAGTAAGCAGTTATTTAACTATTAGATAACTATTACCTTGTGTTGCAAGTTAATAGCATATTGGTATTTAACTAATAGATAAGTAAGGGCACAGTTAATAGTTAAGTAGCTATCAGGTCATACTTAACTAAGGACCAAAATTAACACTTACATAATACAAAAGTAAGGCATAACTAATGGTTAATTAATACTTAAATATTGGGTTTTGGGACCCTTATATTAGAGTTGGCTGAGGATAACTAATGGTTAATTAATAGATAGATATTGTTGTTTGGGACCCTTATATTAGAGTTGGCAGCGGATAACTAATGGTTAATTAATCGATAGATATTGGTGTTTGGGACCCTTATAATAGAGTTGGCTGAGCATACCTAATAGTTAATTAATTAATCTACTGTGACATCTAGTTTTCAGTCGTTCAAATCACTGTAATAGTGGCAACAGGAGCCATTATATAGCAAGGATTAGACGTACACTTCTCAATGATGGTGGGGTGATGAGATGTATTTTTTTCATGTACCACTTATTAGTTTTAATGGTAAAAACCCTGCAATAAATGCAGAACATTATGAAGAGTAATAGTTTTGAAGCGAGACTAAACCATTCCTCTGTGATAATTAGGTTAATGTTTGAGAATATTAGCTCCAAGAAGAGCAGTGCATGATGGGTACGCAATCTACAGACAACAATATTTCGGTATTATTTAATCATTAGATATGCCTTGCTTTTGTATTAAGTAAGTGTTAATTAAGGTCCTTAGTTAAGTATGACCTAATAGCTACTTAACTATTAACTGTACCTAATCTAATGATTAAATAATACCGAAATATTGTTGTCTGTAGATTGCGTACCCATCATGCACTGCACTTCTTAGAGCTAATATTCTCAAACATTAACTTAATTATCACAAAGGAATGGTTTAGCTTTGCTTCAAAACTATTACTCTTCATAATGTTCTGCATTTATTGTAGGGTTTTTACCATTAAAATTAGTAAATGGTACATGAAAAAATTACATCTCATCACCCCACCATCATTGAGAAGTGTACGTCCAATCCTTGCTATATAATCGCTCCTGTTGCAACTATTACAGTGATTTGAACGAGTGAAAACTAGACATCACAGTAGACTAATCAATTAACTATTAGGTATGCTCAGCCAACTCTATTATAAGGGTCCCAAACACCAATATCTATCGATTAATTAACCATTAGTTATCCGCAGCCAACTCTAATATAAGGGTCCCAAACAACAATATCTATCTATTAATTAACCATTAGTTATCCTCAGCCAACTCTAATATAAGGGTCCCAAAACTCAATATTTAAGTATTAATTAACCATTAGTTATGCCTTACTTTTGTATTAAGTAAGTGTTAATTTTGGTCCTTAGTTAAGTATGACCTGATAGCTACTTAACTATTAACTGTGTCCTTACTTATCTATTAGTTAAATAATAATATGCTATTAACTTGTAACACAAGGTAATAGTTATCTAATAGTTAAGTAACTGCTTGCTAATGCATTAATAACAATTAATATGTGTCTAATGTGGCATTAAGTAATGATTATTAACCCTTACTTAAGTATTAGGTTGTAACTACTTTACTGTTAATTATGGCCCCTTATTTGGAAGTGTTACCAATGTCTCATGTGAATGCAACCTGGCAATTGTTAGATGGATAAATACCAGTGCATGTGGACTACTGCTTCACTTCCCTCAAGAATTTTGTGGTGAAAGAAGCTCCTCTCCAAGGAATGAAGATGCAGAGATACAGCACTCAACAGGCATTGGAAATGATCCACACACACACACACACACACACACACACACACACACACACACACACACACACACACACACACACACACACACACACACACACACACACACACACACACACTCTGTGTCTCAAGTGACAGCTGTGAGGTGCTAACAGCCACATTTCCACAACAAAAGGAGTGTCCGCAGGGGGTCCAAAGGGTCAAATGACCCTCTTGTGGGGCTTTTAGGTAAAAAGGTCAATTGACCCCTCCGTGGTAGTTCTAGTGTTAAGTAGGCATTCATTTATCTTTGACATCGGTTGCAAAAGCAAAATGAGACACATAGAGTAAAACACCCCAAGACCCCTACACCAAACAAAAATCCCAAGTGTCCTTATGTTACATAAATGTTCAGTCCAATACACAGGCCAGTCACAACCAGGCAAGCAAACTAGGCAGTTCCCTAGGGCCCCCACTTGAAAGGGGGGCCCTGGTAATACTTGGTTATGGACTTGTATTCAAATGACAGTGATGACAACTTTGTGAGTGAAGCAAAATCTACATAAATTCAATGGCCAAAAAAGTGCTACCAAAAATGCAGCGATACTGCTCCCTCCTCAATGCAGCGATCCCTCAAGAGTTTGAAGAGAAAAAGGGGGTCGCGAAATACAGTGAAACGGCCCTGCCAATACATTTATTATATTGTGTACTGTTATCATGATGACCAACATACTGACTTTACATTTACTCTTCACAATTAAAATGACTTTGATGCGTTGTGTGATGATTGTGTGTGTGTGTGTGTTTGTGTGAGTGAGTGAGTGTGTGAGTGAGTGAGTTCAAATTTGTGTGAGAGTGAGATGAACATGAAGGCGTGTGAGTGTGTTTTAGTTCATGTGGTGTGTGTGTGTGTGTGTGTGTGTGTGTGTGTGTGTGTGTGTGTGTGTGTGTGTGTGTGTGTGTGTGTGTGTGTGTGTGTGTGTGTGTGTGTGTGTGTTCTGAATGACCCACAGGAGCAGCATTTACCTGTAGGAGCCTCACAACAGCTTCACTGATGATCCATCATCTAAATAAAGGCCAGGGTGTGATGAATAGTGTGTGTGGAGAGAGAGAGAGAGAGAGAGAGAGGAATGCAGATGCCCCACAGGAGCAGAATTTACAACAGCTTCACTGATGAATCCCTACATACCCAAAACCCAGGGTAGAGTGTGTGTGTGAATGTGGTGTTGACTCTGTGCAGGAGGGTCATTGTGTCTCCCCTGATGCTGTAGAAGGCCAGAGTTCCTGCCCTGTGATCCACATACACTCCTATTCTGGAGCTGGCCACTAGAGGGAGATTAGTCACTTCATTATTGTGCCAGAAATAGGAGTAGGTGCTGCTGAGGGCCAGGCTCCAGGACTGATCATTATATCCAAACCCACACTCATTACCCTCTCCTTTCCTGCTGATACTTTTATATGACACTGCTATAATGACAAACCCTGTCAAACTAAACGCTCCTCTAGTATACTCAACCTCCCAGTAGCAGCGTGCAGACACACCCTCTCTACACAGCACCTGAGCATTTAAATTAAATCTGTCTGGATGATCAGGATATGACTGGGTCCCACGTCTCCTCTCCGCCGTCCTGTTCCCCTCAGACAGATGGAGGTCTATGTTTGCTGTGTTTGGATCCAGAGTGAAGTGACAGGAATCTGGAAGAGTAGAAAACAGGATACAAACAGGGTTTTATTTGTGTGTGCGTGTGTGTGTGTGTGTGTGTGTGTGTGTGTGTGTGTGTGTGTGTGTGTGTGTGTGTGTGTGTGTGTGTGTGTGTGTGTGTGTGTGTGTGTGTGTGTGTGTGTGTGTGTGTGTGTGTGTCTACAACTCACACTTCATGAAGTCCTCTCTGGTAACTGGTTCAGCAGTAAGAGCCTGGCCATCAGACACTGAGACAGAAAACATCACATTGGTCTAAACATGAACACAATATGCACTCTGTAGTGTGGATTGATTACTGCCAGGGCCACTGATAGCGTTTGCTGGGCCCAGGACAAAGTAATCTGAAAGGGCCCCTACCCAACACATACAATGTTAAGGGGACCCAATTCTGGGATCGTATATCTCCTTTGGCCCGGCACAACATAACCGTTTGCCTCCCCCTGTCTGTGAGTCTGATTACTGCAATGGCGTTTTAACCACAAATCCAGCAAAAGGCTTCAAGCTGTTCAGAATCACGTCATCTCACGTCACGTCATCACGTCACTCCTCATCATCACGTCACTCCTGTTTTCAGCTTTTCTGTATCGCTTTAACGACTTTCTTTTGAAACTACTCATCACTACTGCAGCAGAGCAGACGCTGCATTTCTGATCATGCGTTCCTGTTGCATTGACACATTTCCCATTCATTTGATCTAGCTTTTGCCATACAGACAGTTAACACAGGCATCCTTTGATTATAGAAATATCTAGAATATTAATCTTAGACAAATTACCCACAGCATGAAAGCACCAGAGCTTTTTTTACATTCCCAGTCAGATATCTTCAATTAGCAATCAGTTTCCAGACATTTTGGCCTTGTTTACATAAGACATTTAATTCAGAATAAACCTCAACTGAATTCTGAATAAATATTAATTCCACTTTGAACATAAAGTTAATACTTCACAATGCGAAATTGAATGAAAAAGCAAACTCGACGAAACTAATTACTTCAGAATAATTATTGAAGTAACATCATGTAAACATGGCCATATTTCTTTGTTCTCAGCATGGAGAAGGCCAGAGTATTTATTTGACTTACATAACATTATGAAAACCTCTACTTTCTGTCTTCTACAAAGGTTTCTATCTGACCAACTGACCGACAATTGGAATAATGCACTAGTTCAGGATCAGTATCTGCAGACCAACACAGAGACACACATTCACACACATGCATCTCACATCCAATACGCATGAATGGCCATCCGGGTACTCTGCTCGTAAATGTGCATTAGGCCCCTTTATGGTGGAAATCGAACCGAATGTCTCATTAACTTTCAGTACATGCTACATCGGCTAGCCTAAATGAACACAGTCCATGCTTCAGCCATGGCTGTTTGGCTACAGTATATCACGAAAGTGAATACACCCCTCACAGTTTTTGCAGATTTGTGAGTATATCTTTTCATAGGAAAGCATTACAGAAATTTCACTTTGACACAATGATTAGTGACTTTTTAACAACATATTTAACCGCTTAAATTTCTTGTTCACTCAGAAAAAAACAAAATACAGCCATTAATGTTTGAACATGTACTCACACCCCAGATGAAAATCCGATAGAGAAGGGGCTGTTTTTGGCTCGAATCGCCTCGAAATGAAACAAAATGAAAAGGGAGGTCTTCAATGTGCATTTCAAACTTTTTTTGCATTGAACTTTTACATTTTGAGTCTGCATCTGGCTTAAATAGATTGGAGTGAGATTTGAATGCCATCCTATGAATATCACGATCTGCTTCAGTAGTCACAGTGCATGTTGACATGCATGTTTCTTTTAGGTGTATTTCAGATTGCCAACATTGACAGCATCCATGCATCCCCAAACCATGTCATTCCCACTACCATGCTTGTGTCAACTCACTTGTTTACCACCACACATGCTTGACACCATCTAAAGCAAATTTGTTTTGTTGGGAGGGCTGGGCATCGATGGGTACACATAATGACACTTAACTGTATGCAGTTTAGTTTAATGAAGTAGATCATATTCATCCAGTTCACATCCATCTATGTCTTTTTGTTTACAAAGACAAGAGTATCTGCCCACACATGTTGTCTAAATGTCAAGTGTTGTTGTCTAAATGTGTGTGTGTGTGTGTGTGTGTGTGTGTGTGTGTGTGTGTGTGTGTGTGTGTGTGTGTGTGTGTGTGTGTGTGTGTGTGTGTGTGGTGTGTGTGTGTGTGTGTGTGTGTGTGTGTGTGTGACTGAGTGAGTGAGTGAGTGAGAAAGAGAGAGAGAGACAGAGAGAGAGAGAAGAGAGAGAGACTCACATTCTCTGTCCAGGGTGATTTGTTCCTTAGTTGCTGTTTTGAGATACACGTAAAGAAGAATATAGAACATTGTTTTGAGTGATGTGAAAAACACAGCTGTTCGCTAACTTGTTAAATGTGATTTTAAATTGCATTTGTTATGTTTGTCAAACCTGCTGCAGATATCTTGACTATTTCCTGCTTGAAGATGGAATCTAATTTCTCCTCCAGTTGCATCTTCAATGCAGACACAGATTCCTTCAGGGGCTTAAAGAAGCGGCTTTGGCTGAAGGTCCTTCTGGTCACATCACTGCATGGATCACCATCGATGGACGCCATGTTCTGCAGAGAGGCCATTGGTAGAAAACTTGGATATTGGGTAAGGGATAATATATTGTCCACAGGTTTTGTTTCGCCTTGAAGGTAATATTTTCTGATAATCTTCTGCAGACAAAATATAGTATTATCCGTCTGTTTGCCAACGTGAGAAAAACACAAAGAGTTTACTGATAATTTATCATCAACTTTTTTTGCCATTTCAAAGCTTGCACCAAGAAAAGTTGTTTTTGGAGTGTTCATGATTCAGTATGTTCTAATTCGGAATTACTGAGGTGTCACTTGCGCAGGTAGCTGCTAAACTGACGCCCTAGATTAGTGTTTCTCAACGGGGGCGCTACATCCCCCCCAGGGGGCATTGGGGAGCCCTAGGGGGTCATTCAGAAGGATAAAGCTAAGTGGGGGTGGGGCTTAGTTCCCCTTGGGGGGCATTAGTCTATTTTATTTTTCAACAGTAAGGAGGGCGTTGGTTGGCTTATGATGAGGTCAAGGGGGCGTTGGAAGGCTTGTGATTAGGTCAAGGGGGCGTTTGTTCAAAAAAGGTTGAGAACCACTGCCCTAGATGTTGCCTAATAAAACAAGTGATGTTGCGACACCAGGCATCTGGGTTGCTTTGCTTACAAAGTAGGCTAGGCCTATCCTTGTTGTTGGCTCTTGATTTGAATCAATCAACCAGTCACAATCAAGAACCAGTCTTAGATATGACAGATCTACTTGTGGATTGATAAGATGCATGAATATGAAGTGCCAAAACGCAATGCCATTGCGGTATTCAGATATAATTTCCTCCAAATGTTGGGAAAGTCAATTTAAAGTCAATGGAAGCTCTCACTCTAGCTCTGTACATATAGAATTGACTAAAGTTTAATTATTGAGTATTCATAAATTAATGTAAGCGTAACAACAGTATGTGAACATCATAAGTCAACCTTGTGTCACCAGCTAAAGGGAAGTGTTTTAAAAAAAAAAAAACATTCCCAACATTATATTTGAAAATTATCAAGATATTGTTTACCTTGAGGAAGTAAATGGGATCCTGAGTCAGTGAAAGCTGCTTCATCTCAGCATCTGTCCTCTTCAGCTCAGCAATCTCCTGCTCCAGTCGCTTCAGGAGTCCTTCAGCCCGACTCACCTCAGCCTTCTCCTGAGCTCTGATCAGCTCTGTCACCTCAGAGCGCCTTCTCTCAATGGAGCAGATCAGCTCAGTAAACATCCTCTCACTCTCCTTCACTGCTGTCTGTGCACCAGACTGATAGAACACAGACACACAGACGCAGACGCACACACACACACACACACTTTGGGTGGGGCCAGGCCAAAACCAGGGAGTTTCGCATGTAAATGAATCCTAAGCGTATTCTCCCGTGCACTTAAGCGCGTTTCCCTTTACGCACATCAAAGGGCTGTAGTAAGGTCAAGCGCCACTATGAGGCAAAATGTAATATTGCATTTGGTGTCCGCTTTGGCTCGCATTTTGAACATTTTACACGGTATGCTTTGTTGATGTTCCGTACCGTCAGCGTGAGTCCAAATCGAAATTCAATTCTCAGTAGTTCTAAACTACACATTACCTGTGGCCAAACAACATGTTCTCATATCGGTGAGCGTACAAACAAATGCAAACAATTAATTAATTTAGTACGAGGATCATATAATTTTGTGCCCATGTACTGCAACCAAAACATCAACCTTGTTGCACCATGCGCAAGTGGACAAGCAAGGCACGTCCGACCAAATATAATGCCGTCTGTGATGAGTATAATGCTGTTCCAATCGTCTGGACAGCCATCCAATTCTGGCTATTCCAAAACAATCTTCACCATTAGTATGATGTTGTAGCCAAGTTAAGTAAATGCTCCACTTTTGTGATGTATTGGAACTCGTGCATATATGTGCATGTAGGCTATTAAACTTCCTGGACTGGTCACCGACATACAAATCACCATCAACCTATTGCATGTTGTCCTATCTGTTTTTTAAGACACACACATATTTACTGAAGCTCATTGCCGCTAAACGTAAAAAGGCCGGCCTACATGTCAGAGCATGTCTTTGGCATTTCGCTTCTGGTCTCTATTATACCCCATCAGCTGCGTGTTTAAGTTCTGGTAGTGCCATGCACAATTTCCATGTCTGCGACAGAATATAAAGTGTCAGGTTTTGCACACATATTTACTATCAATATTTGCGTTGACATCGCTTCGTAGAATGTAAGGATGCGTGGGTATCAATGGAAGGCTGACTTTCTGCCCTTTCACATAGTATTAATATCACGTTGCTGCTGTGTGAGACGTGGAGAGGCGCTTTCAAAAGTCAGCATATACAATGTTTGTTACTGGGGGAATTAAGATGCAACGACCAGCATTTTATATACGTTTTTAATCTCTGGTTAATCTTCTTTCAATCAACCTGTTGCTGCGCTCCAAAACGCTGAGCTGCAGTTCCTGCGAATGGGACACATCGTGTTTCCATCTCATTATCTCACCTCCAATACTTGCCTTGTGTTTGTGAAAAGGAGAGGAGGTTAGATTTTGAAACGATTTTGCAAGAGGACTTTTGGCACGTGGTTTTAAATTCAAAGTTAAAGTTAAATGTTGGATCTCAATGGAATGCCGAGGTTTTCACATGGTTGATCTGAAAATCCATGGTCCATAGTTTATTTGTAGCCACAACTGATGAACTTGGCGGAGACTCATCCCCCCATTTAGCATACATCACGCCTATGATGGGCTACGTGCTGTTTTTCTGAGTTAAGCGCGAGGGGTATGGCGACGTTCCAGAGGGGAGAATACGCGCAAGATAAGTGGAGATGGGAGAATTCCGCCCTTAATGACCAGAAACCTGCTGCAGATTGTCTTCTCCTGAAGTCAGTTCTCACCTTGAGAGTCTCCACGGCCTTCCTCAGGTCCTGCAGCTCCTTCTCCTTCAACTGGATTATCTTCTGGCATCTCCTCTGGCTCTCCCCCAACCCCTCCTGGAACATCAGGAATCAAAGCAGCAAACAAGTATGATGAGAAACACTTCACTCAGAATATCCAGCTGTGCATACAAGTGTAGTGATCTGCTGATATCTTTAAAACTGAATTTGAATGTACTGCACGTCTTCTTTGTAATCTAAGTCAGTGTTTCCCAACCAGGGGTACGTATACCACTAGGGGTATGCAAGCACACTGCAGGGGGTACTTGGAAAAATGAAAAAATGTATGAATTATAGTCACATTGGGATATAGAGCATGAGTGAGGGTACTCATGGTATGATAAAAAGGCTTAGGGGGTATGCAAGACAAAAAAGGTTGGGATACACTGATCTAAGTCATGCGTAGTATATGTTCTACAGGGCCAGATAGTGTGACTGAGATCATGAAACTGCTTACAATTGTCACACAAAGCTCCTGCTATTAAAAATGGTGTTAAAAAGACATGGGTGATGCCATATCACATTCTGAAGGGTAGCCTGGGTGAAAACGACGGTTGACTCCGTCAAACAGTCTGGCAAAAGCCAAGAGGAATCCGTTTCCGTGGAGGGTGGGAGATGGTCTGATCTTACTCTGCCATTTACATTCATTGGAGTTCCGATTTAAAATTAAAACCAATATTGTGCTTTATTAGCATGACTGTTACGATATAGCGTCTCAAAAGCATAAAAATAACAAAACAAAGGTGTGAATATAGTTACATTAACCAATCAGTTACGGACTTCGCGGGTGAGTTCTGCGTCACCACTCTCAACTGTTTGCTGATTGGCTAAACACTAAGAGAACCGAGCTGGCCTTTGCCAGGCGATGTGCGGAACCAAATTCTTTGGGTGGCGTACATAGGATGGTTTCGCCAGGCTATCTGAAGGGCACCCTGGCATTCATTTGGCAAAACTTGGAATGTTTACAAAACTACTGTTTTATGGTTTTAATAGACATTATGCATGAACCAAGCTGGCTCTGAACATGTCAATGACACGGTATATTGTATGGCAGGTCAGAGGCTTTTGCTGAAGTTGTAAATGTTTAACAGAATGAGACATTGGACCTTTTAGCTAAGAAACACTCTCCTTGAATAAGGAAAAAGTCCCTCCATATTCAACATGGTACATAACATTTAGTGAAGCTGAGCATAGAAAAGGTAAATCTGTCCATAAAATATAAACATTAGTTATGCCACATCTTACCTTTTTATGACTCCACTCTGCCGTAGCTGTGATTGTGTCATGGCCTTTATGGTCATCCATCGTACACAGATAGCAGATGCAACTCTGGTCGGTGCGGCAGAATATCTCAAAAACCTTCTTATGACGGGGGCAGATCCTCTCCTGTAGCTGGCCTGTGGCATCGACCATGGTGTGTGGTCTACCTGGATTAACTTCATTGTGAGCTTTCAAATGAGTGTCACAGTAGGATACCAAACACTCCAGACAGGACTTGACAGCTTTGAGTTTTCTACCGGTGCAGACGTCGCAGGCCACATCTCCAGGTCCAGCATAACAGTGAGCAGGAGCAGCAGCTTGGATGCTGATCTTCCCAAACTTCTCAACCATTTCGGCCATCAGACGGTTTTTGTGGAGGACAGGCCTGGAGTTGAAGGTGTGTTTGCACAGGGGGCAACTGTATTCTCCTTTCCCATCCTCCTGATCCCAGCAGCCATTAATGCACTTCATACAGAAATTATGTCCACAGAGAATAGTCACTGGATCCCTCAACAGCTCCAGACAGACTGGACAAGTGAAGGAGTCCTCCTCCAGAGAAGACGCTGATGCCATTTTGTAAATCTTCCAAACAGCAACTTCACACACTGAGAAGCAGCAGCAGAGTGACAGCTGACTTCCTCAGAACACTGAGGAGGAGCCCAGGGAGGGAGGGGTTGGGGATTGGCCAATCAGAACCATTCATTGTTATCAGGAAGCGTAAATAGGCTCGTTTGCAACCACGCAGCAAAAGATTTGATCAAAACGTGATTTGCTTGGTCATAAAAAGGAGGGGATAACTGCGTCGCAACCAAGCTGGACACATCAGGACGACGAGATTTCAACAGCGGCAAAGAAGGTGGATCTATAGGTCTGTGGGTGGATCTACCTATTTTGACAGCGGGTGTACCAGGGCGCCCTCTCGTGGAATTAAATAATCATGGCGCTAATTCCATGACGTGCTTACCATCGTCGGCACATGCTTGTGAAATCCGAGACTCTCTCTGCGTCTCGGAGAGAAATCGGGTGGTCTTGTGGTAGAGATACAGGTTACCACTCAGTGAATCATGGTACAAGTCTTATGTGATGATTTGGCTTCACTTCCATGTAATAATTCAGTTAATTAGTACTCACTTTAGGCTATTCATTTTGTGTTTTGGGACCAAAGTCGTCATTCAGATAGGACCGTTTTAAAATTACTTAACAGCGCCAACCCATGCTGCGAGGATTGAACCCAGGTGTTCAATATGTAGCTTTACCATGGCGCGCCAACCACAAAGGCCACTCTGTTTCGTGCACTTTCATACATAAAAGACAAGATACGTCTCTCGCAACTGGTCTGTTTCCACATTAACCATCAGCAACTAAAGACTCCCCGTGTTTCGGTGCAGTTTCGAACCGGGGACCTCATGAATGGAAGTCAGGCGCGCAACCACTACTCTAACCGTCGAGCAGGCGGCCCGCGGAATAATACTGGTTTTGTAACCTACGGCATACACTCCTAACGTGGCGAAGATGGAGCATCTGACGACAGGGTGGTTTGTTTCTTTTTTTTTTTTTCTGTTGTAAGTGGGTTGTGCGACCATACATATGGATGATACCACTCAGAGTATGCTGCATTTGTGCATGAAATGCATTTCAGCATGTAGAAAATGAAGCACGTTCAACTACACACACATGAATCACATGAGCTATGAACACCAATCACGGCAGATTCCTCACATCATGGTCTTCTTGCCCGGCAGTAGGTTTCTGCTACTGCGGAGTTGCTTGACAAAACTTTTGTTCCCGCGATGGTTCAACGCCATGTGACACGACTGCCGCGCAGAGGTCACTCCCTTCAACTGCGTCGTGAACGGCAAATTCTAACCATGATGCTTCACGCGGACACACTGAGCATGCTCGCTGCCTAGCAAATTTTCAACTTCGTCAAAATTACGCCATCACGAACGCCCTTAATGTAGGAGCAGGTAGGATGGATGTGGGTGTGGTCAATGGGGCATTTTAGCTTTTGTGCAAAACTGTGTTAGAGACTACACGTGCGCCTCGCATATTTGACGTGAACCGAGGCACAGCTAACCCTACCGCTGCACCGCGGCTTAAGTGGCTGCACGTCGGACATGCAACGTCTGTTGTGTAGTCCAAATAATTACATATTTTTGCACGCACACAACTCAAAAATCGCTTGGCAAGTGAAGTCAACAAGCACACCATTGGTTGCTATTAATTCTGAGGCACAGCATATGTGTGATCGATGGGGATCTGCGAGGTGGATTGGAAAATAGCTTTGATCAGTCCATTAAAGCCCAGTCAAAAGTTGTTGCTTTTCCAGCCCCATGAGCCGCCCGGAAGGGGTGGAGACTTAGGTACCCCATCCGGTTTCTATTCCTGCTTGGAAGAGGACGATGACACAGTACATGTAAAACTTGTTGGACGAGTTATTTGAGTCACGTGTAGAAAGAAACAAAAAAAAAAAACGTTGAGAGGTAGGGGAACAACTTGATTGTGCTTGTGACACTCGTGCTCTACTTATAACACACTTGTGATCGATGTACAGTAAGTGCAGAGGTTAAAAAAGAAAAAAAAGACTAGAGTTGCCATGGCAATGGCTGACTGCAGTGGAGAATGGCAAGAGAAGCTGCCATCTTGTGTAGGTAGGTCTGTGCTCTTGAGTCAATGCAAATCAATGGAGAACATGCTCACCACTGTCAAAAAATGGCTTGATATTGTGTGGATATGAGGTGGCATATCCAAAGACAACATTTGAAATGTCAGACTATATAGGCTACATACTTAGATCATATGAATCAAACAATTAAAAAAAAAATCGTTCATATTAGACATATTTTGCAGCACAACTCAAATTCATAAATGGAGACACATCCTTCGACATTTGAGAATGTGTGGTGTCTTAATTAATGAAAAGACAGCTGAGAGTATGAGAGGAAGAGAAGAGAGTGGGAGAGAGAGAGATAGAGAGAGGGAGAGAGAGAGAGAGAGAGAGAGATAGAGAGAGGGAGCAGGCACCCACCCTAAATGGTGTGTGTATGTGTGTGTGTGTGTGTGTGTGTGTGTGTGTGTGTGTGTGTGTGTGTGTGTGTGTGTGTGTGTGTGTGTGTGTGTGTGTGTGTGTGTGTGTGTGTGTGTGTGTGTGTGTGTGTATTAGTACATCAGTGACACAGGGGCTGAACCCAACAAGAAACTTAAAGGAAACTTAAAGGAGAACTTAAAGGAAATAATAGATGTCCACAATGCTGCTCTACGCTCCCAAATACTTAATAGTGCGGTATTTCAGACGCTCAGTCTTTCATCAAGTACAACTTTGGTTACTGAGGTGATAAAATCTGAGCTGAGGAGAGAGTCAAGCCTAACACTCTCCATTGCATATAACACTTAGAGAGTCAACACTAGTCTTCTTGTCATCTGACTAGATGTGCATAATCAACCAGTAAATATAACACTGAGAGAGTCAAAGTCAACACTTCATTAACTTAACACTTAGAGAGTCAAATCCAACACACACCATTGGCTTAACACTTTGAGAGTCAAATTCAACACTGTAGTAGTCCTCTTGTCATATGACTATGATGTGTATAAACCAACCATTAAATATGATATAACACAGAGAGAGTCAAACTCCCTCTCCATTGAATTAACACGTGCAACACTCTCCATTGAGTGGGCAGGTCTTCTCATCTTGTCACAGTATAATTGTGAGGTGCATAAGCCCCCCGTTGGCTTCAGAAGTTTCAATTTATTTGTTTAGGGGGATAGCCCCTTGAGATAGGATATCTCGTTTTCGGGTTTTCGAGAAGTCTTCTGGTCATATACAGGAAGTATAATATTGATGACAATTAGCCAACCCACACTCCTCATCCTCAACTGTTCCTCACCACATCACTGCTTGTGTTAATTCTAATGATGATTAACACTAGAACTATCATGGAGGGGTCAATTGAGCTTTTTACCTAAAAGCCCCACAAGAGGGTCATTTGACCCTTTGGACCCCCTGCGGACACTCCTTTTGTTGTGGAAATGTGGCTGTTAGCAGCTCACAGCTGTCACTTGAGACAGAGTGTGTGTGTGTGTGTGTGTGTGTGTGTGTGTGTGTGTGTGTGTGTGTGTGTGTGTGTGTGTGTGTGTGTGTGTGTGTGTGTGTGTGCGTGTGCGTGCGCGTGCGTGTGTCGATCATTTCCAATGCCTGTTGAGTGCTGTATCTCTGCATCTTCGTTCCTGGAGAGGAGCTTCTTTCACCACAAAATNATTGAGGGAAATGAAGCAGTAGTCCACATGCACTGGTATTTATCCATCTAACAATTGCCAGGTTGCATTCACATGAGTTGTTATGGTCACATGGCATGGGAGATTCACACGTTACAGTTTTTCTCGATTGGTTTGGCTAATTTCTCGAAACTGAGATGACATTCTCAAAACAACACGGACAAATCCCCAAACCAACTTGCAATTTCCCAAAACAGAATGGCATTTTTCATTGCTTTCATCAGATATCAAATGCTTTGTACATGTCTCAAATGTTTAGTACATCTCTGCAGATGGATATGTACAAATACCCTTCAGTTTACACATTCAGCATACATTTAGCACATTTTCCAAATAAATTGACCTTGCTTATCTAAACGAATTAGACAATTCTCAGTCTAATAGTTGCCCTCTCCAAAACACGTCAGCATTATTTCATTGTGTAAGTCATCATATGCAAAGTGGTCTACTCAATTCCCAAAACAGTCAAGGACATCATATTTTAAGAATTTCATTACATAGTAAATTCATGACAGTGTTCAACAGGTCAGATGGTATTGTAACTTTACTAGTTAGTAGAAAATAATTTTACAACCGTGTATACTACAGTTTCCTCTGTTATTTGGCTAATTTCATGACATTTTTTCAAACGACATTCTGTTTTGAACAATTGCTAGTTGCTTTGGCATTTTTCCATGTTATTTTGAGAATGTTATCTCTGTTTTGAGAAATGAGCCAAACCCATGAGAAACCTGTGATATATGGGCATTACTTTCTGTATATGAACTTACAGTAAAGAAAGTTACTGATAAATGTCCTTGGTAAATTATCTCTGTTGTCAAACTTCAATGGTTTCACTCACTTTTTCATTTTTATACATAGTCGAAATCTGTTAGCTGAACGTAGATAAAACACCTAACCATTTTGACTGGCAGTGCTTACACAATAGCAAAGGGACAATTTATTTTGGGGGTACTGATGATATACAGCTCCAGGCCTTTTTATTAGAATACCATGAAAAAGTTGATTTATTTCCATAATTCCATCAATACTGTTAAACTGTCATGGATTGTAGATTCATGGCCCAGTTTTTTTAACTATTCCAATCATTATTTTTTTTCTTTTTATATACGTTGGCCTTCCAGCTAAAAAAAAACATGAATTGGGGAATTCGCATTATTAGAATATTGTTATAAAATCACATTTTTCTTCATCAAAATTCGGGTCACATTAAATCAGTTGAAATTTGGTACTTTCTACATAACATGCAATGGTCAATACTTGGTTAGGACATTCTCTGTCTTCATAATGGCCATGATGCGTTTAACATTGAGGTCAATGGCAAAAACAGTGCATGGGAGTTATGGAAGCCCAGATATCCTTGATGCTTTGCTGTCAGCTGTTCTTGTTTGTTGACCTGGTGCCCCACACTTCACTCTTCAATATACCCTGTAGATTTCCATGCCACGTTTTGGTGTTAACTCACCAGTTTAATTCTAACTCAACAGAAATAAAACCCCATTCATTTTCAATGGGGTTTCATTTCTGGTTATTTAGAATTAATGTTAGCACTGTAAGGTGTGACCCCCTCACCCCTCACCCCACACCCCACACATGGCCCCTAACAGCCTCATTACCATAACAAAATGAGTGATTAGTGTATTAGGTAAAAGCCGCCGGTGTTCTGTCGAGATGTGTTGCCTCGTCGAGATGAGCGACCGGTCGCCCTATTCGATAGTGGTGTTCTATCGATTTGCGATGCCTCATCTAAATGAGCGACCTTGATTTTCCGCGGAAGGCGTTTCAATCGGTCCACGTAGGACTGTTTTAATAACCATAACTTTGTTTATTTCACGGACAGTGGTGTGCAATCGTTCGTGTGGAGTTTAATAAGAATGTGCGGCTGCTGACCACTAAAAAACCGTGAGCCTCTCGTTTGAGTAAGTTAAGAAACGTGCCATATGAAAGAGAGTTGAGTTTGCGCAAATACTGGAGAAAGTGTTTGGGATCAGGGCCTGGGGTTGTTTAATGCAGTCATTTGCTGTTGGTTTGGTTTCAATGCGACGTGGGCTCGCAAGGCAAATTGCCACATGAAATCATGTGCTATGGGGATAAACAAGCGTGGTTTAGATATTCCCAGATAGCAGATAGCGTATTGTGGCTTTGTTTTGGCAGATGTCTGTCTTTTAATGACCGGAATCATATTTTCATAACATCCCCACCAGTGCATTTCTTATTACCATGTTCAGGCATTTTACAATGCAGTCGATTCAAATTCTTGAGTGAAAAGGGTGGAGGGAGCATTTTGACAGCTCAATCAGAGGTGGCGATTTTTTCCATTTTGCAATGAGAACGCCTCCTCTAGCCTACATAAATAGTCTTTTCTGATCGATGTTACAATGTTCGAGGCTGAGTCAGTGGCGGACTGGGATAGAGAAACGGCCCTGGCATTTTGACCCACAACGCGGCCCCGCGGCCCCAAGACCCCCCAGTAGCGCCCACCATCCCCCCCCCCCCCCCCCCCCCCCCCCCCCCCACGCACACACAGACAGAGAGAGAGAGAGACACACACACACACACACACACACACACACACACACCACTTCGCGGAAGTTGCAACAACTTGGTGACCGCGCACCACATGAAAACACATTGGTAAACACAAGGTGCATCCTGACCCTACTAGAACTAGGTGCATGGTGCATCCTACACGTCGAAAACGGTGCGTTATAACAAGCGCACTCTGCACTCGTTGGCCCGCCCCACACAGAGAGAAATTGTGACTATTAATAAAATAGTAGGCCTAGTAAACACTGAAGTTTCAGAAACCGACCTTTAAACAACAGGCACCAGGCAAGCATCAACGTGCCTACACACACACATTATAAAATCAATGAACCAACCACTTTTGATGTCCGCTTTGCTCTCGCACCGCTTCTTTACGCAAAAGCCCCTTCTTAACGCTGGACAGTGGCCCAGCTATATGATGACAAGACTATGAGTGGGAGTCAGTCCAACTTCTATGCTAACCAGTCCAGAGCTGAACGCACAACAACATACCGTAGGCTACATCGATATGGCTACTAAAATGTATTTCAGCAAGACAAGCCACCAATTCGAGAGCCCATTACCAAGTCATGAAGTTAAGAATAAGCTTACAGTACGAATAAGAAAAACTATAACAGCCCCCAGATTACCACAAGCTAAAAAGGTTTACAGATCACATCACCTTGGCTAGTAGCGAGACTAGCCACGGACTGGCTTATGACAGTAGAAACGCGACCTTACGTGAAATAAAAAAAGTGTCACGGCGGACACAAACAATGTTTATTAATGGAAATCCTTCAGCCCTACCTGGTCTTATTCGTAGCGTCGGGCGGTGCAACACATCTTCTAATATCCATATTTGTGTGGGCGAGAGCTCTGCGTGCTATTCCATGTGTGAATGGCCTTGTGATTTCTTGGCGATTGCAGAGACAAAACAACACACTTCTTCATGGTCTTCTTCCAAGCAAGCCAAGAAGCTGGCATAATAGATACTAAGACATAGATTCGAACAGAACACCGTGTTTTCAGTGACAACAACCTTGAATTTATGGGACACTTCTTGTCCGCCACACACCGCAATGCTCAGAGGAAGTGTATCGTCAGTCACTAGGGAAACGGAGGACTGAACTGATTAAAAAAATACCTGAAAAGACCACAAGATGGCAGCATCTCACCGCGTAGTGACCACCAAACACCTCCACAAGTCAAGTCAAATGTGCTATCAATTTCCATTGCCGCTCCCCCTTCTTTCGTTTAATTCCTCCTCTTCCTGGGCCTTCATTAATTTTTCTTAATAGCTATAATTGTCCATTCGCGTCGCGACATCTACCGTCAGTTTTTCTCTACAACAAGCTTCAGAATGTTGATGAATCTTTAGGCCTACGTTCTTTTTCTTATGGCGGGAACCGAACGTAAATTAAAAAAAAATCCCACAAAGCAATGCTTTACTACAGTTGTCTCAAACAAAAGCAAAATATAAATAGGTAGGCTATAGTTTTTTTTGTATTATTTTGAACACTTTTACATCATTGGAATATATATTCAGGAAAAATACAACATGAAACATAATGAGACCCACCCATCAATATGCCACCGTCCGTGTGTAATGTATGGCAGTGTCAGTGGTATAAATAACGAAACGATGACAAGAGAACGCTGTTTGATTAGACCTTTGAACGCAAGCAGCGTAATATTTGCTTCATGGATCTCAGACGTATGATTATGGGGCCGCAACGAGCATTGGAAGGGCCGCGAAGGTTATCTAAAAGGCCGCGGCCCTTCTGGCATGTGCCCAAATGCCAGACTGTCCAGTCCGTCCCTGGGCTGAGTGTGTGAGCGATTACGGTTAGGCAACAAAGTAGCAAATGTTCGAGGCCACGCTATTTCGCAGATTTTCCAATGATCTGCTGGATGATCCACGCTATTTCCCGTTTTCCCCCCAGGGGATATATCGTAACTTTCAGTCCATGACAGTCGGTGGACAAGCTATGCTAACTAATGACTGGTGGTAACCTCAGGAGGACATAGAACTAGGCTACAGTTTGAGTCACTAAAGTTGACAGTCTCAGGGGATCCTATCGTAACTTGCGGTCTCACAATTCGATGGGCAATCACCCGCGAAAACCACCGCGAGGGTGTGCGCATGCGTGTGCATGCTCAGTAGCGAAGAGAATCACATCTCGATGGGTCGCTCATATAGACAGGACACCGGGTCAAATGACCCCTCTCTGGTACTTCTAGGTAGGCAGAAAAATCCTGGTAGTTCTAGTGTTAAAGGCAGTGGTTATCAATAAAGTTTTTTTCTCTTATATACCATAAACTTTTACTTGTCTTTTACTGCATTCGTGTGTGTGTGTGTGTGTGTGTGTGTGTGTGTGTGTGTGTGTGTGTGTGTGTGTGTGTGTGTGTGTGTGTGTGTGTGTGTGTGTGCGTGCGTGCTTGTCCAATCACGTGCAAGGGTTTGAGATAAAACCAGATTACTGACTGTGTGTGTGTGTGTGTGTGTGTGTGTGTGTGTGTGTGTGTGTGTGTGTGTGTGTGTGTGTGTGTGTCCACGTGTGTGTTTGCTTGTGAGATGTACAGTATGTGTTCTGCTGATTGCCTATCCAGAAAGGCAGTCCTCCACTGATAAGGATGATGTGAAGAGTCCCCATACCTCAGTGAGGACCTCTAGTGGACAGGTAATGCAACAACATGCATCTGAAAAGCACATTGGTGTGTGTGTGTGTGTGTGTGTGTGTGTGTGTGTGTGTGTGTGTGTGTGTGTGTGTGTGTGTGTGTGTGTGTGTGTGTGTGTGTGTGTGTGTGTGTGTGTGTGTGTCCAATCACGTGCAAGGGTTTTAGATAAAACCACACCCTTGGAGAGTTACACATTGGCCATGGACATTGTCCACATTCATGGCGAGAGCTTAGTTTAGGTTACAGGGTCGCAGGTTCGAGTCCTCCTTCTCCTGCAGGGGCAAGCAAAGAATCTCCTCACAAGTGGAACATTTATGCAGAAGTTACTTTATTATGCACATGTACATTAATCATTGAGACACATTGAGTAAAACAACACCCCAAGACCCCTACACCAAACAAAAATCACAAGTGCCCTAATGTTACATAGATGTTCGTTCTGATATTTATAATCCATAAATGTTCATTCCAATACGTGTACTGTTTATCGTGTGTGCTATGAAGCACTGTGTATAATGATCATGACTAACAGACTTACTTTACATTCACTCTAAAATTCACAATTAAAAAATCTCTCCAGCTTCAAATGTACTCTTCACAAGTGTTACGTTTTTGGAGTAATGATTTGGAGTAATAATTTCATTATGTAGGCCTTCATTAATCTTTGACACCAGTTACTAGACCAGGCACTAGACCCTGGCAGCACATCACCCCCATACTCAAGCAGCTTCATTATGTAGGCCTTCATTAGTATTTGACACCAGTTACAAAAGCAAAATGAGACACATTGAGTAAAACACCCCTTGTTCCCTACACACCAAACAAAAATCCCAAGTGCCCAAATGTTACATACATGTTCAGTCCAATACACAGGCCAGTCACAACAGGCAAGCAAACTAGGCAGTTCTCTAGGGCCCCAACTTGAAATGGCCAAAAAAAGTGCTACAAAAATGCAGCGACACAGCTCAAAATCTATCTTGTGGGACTCCCTCCTCAACAGTTTGAAGAGAAAAGGGGGCCCTCATGTCCCTCTTTGCCGAGGGTCCCCAAATACAGTGAAACAGCCCTGCTAATACATTTATTGTATTGTGTACTGTTATCATGATGACCAACATACTGACTTTAAATTTACTCTTCACAATTAAAATGACTTTCATGCTGTGTGTGTGTGTGTGTGTGTGTGTGTGTGTGTGTGTGTGTGTGTGTGTGTGTGTGTGTGTGTGTGTGTGTGTGTGTGTGTGTGTGTGTGTGTGTGTGTGTGTGTGTGTGTGTGTGTGTGTGTGTGTGTGTTCTGAATGACCCACAGGAGCAGCATGTACCTGTAGGAGCCTCACAACAGCTTCACTGATGATCCATCATCTAAATAAAGGCCAGGGTGTGATGAATAGTGTGTGTGGAGAGAGAGAGAGAGAGAGAGAGAGAGAGAGAGAGAGAGAGAGAGAGAGAGAGAGAGAGAGAGAGAGAGAGAGAGAGAGAGAGAGAGAGAGGAATGCAGAGGCCCCACAGGAGCAGAATTTACAACAGCTTCACTGATGATCCACCTGATGATTCACCAAATACAAGAAACCTATCCCTACCTAACCCAAACCCAGGATGGAGTGTGTGTGAATGTGGTGTTGACTCTGTGCAGGAGGGTCATTGTGTCTCCAGAGATGCTGTAGAAGGCCAGAGTTCCTGCCCTGTGATCCACATACACTCCTATTCTGGAGCTGGCCACTAGAGGGAGTTTAGTCACTTTATTATTGTGCCAGAAAGAGGAGCTGGAGCTGCGGAAGTACAGGCTCCAGGACTGATCATTATGTCCAAACAAACACTCATCACCTGATCCTTTCCTGCTGATGCTTTTATATGACACTGCTATAATGACAAACCCTCCACTAGAACTAGTATACTCAACCTCCCAGTAGCAGCGTGCAGACACACCCTCTCTACACAGCACCTGAAGATAATAATCAAATCTGTCTGGATGATCAGGATATGACTGGTCCTCAGGTCTCCCCTCCACCCTCCTGTTCCCCTCAGACAGATGGAGGGATCTGTGTACTGTGTTTGGATCCAGAGTGAAGTGACAGGAATCTGGAGTGAAGTGACAGGAATCTGGGGGAGTAGAAGACATGATACAAACAGGGTTTTATTTGTGTGTATGTGAGTGTGAGTGTGAGTGAGAGTGAGAGTGAGAGTGAGAGTGAGAGTGTGAGTGTGAGTGTGAGTGTGAGTGTGATTGTGTGTGTGTGTGTGTGTGTGTGTGTGTGTGTGTGTGTGTGTGTGTGTGTGTGTGTGTGTGTGTGTGTGTGTGTGTGTGTGTGTGTCAGGCACGTGCGCTCCAATACGGCAGGGGAGGCAGTGCTTCACCAACCCTACATGAGAATGATGAGATGCAGTAAATGTGAATAATAGTAAGAATAACAACTATTGTTTTCGAGCATCTGCACCATAACTACCATTTGTGCAGTAATTAAACAGTTTCAATCATTTTCAATCATTTTCGTGGCCAAAATCGTAATATTGGCCCATTTCATGACAAATTGCTGAATTTGTGGCAGCTCCGAGCTTGCCTCACCCAGGATTGCGCAATCCCTCGTTAACAAGCTTGAGCGCATGCGCCATTTTGCTCGTTCTGTGTATGCAACCTGGTAATATTGTATTAAACGGTTTTATACACTTAATAGAATTATATATGGTGTGCCCTCATTTTCAGCATATGTTACTATTTTCTACGTGTGATTATCATTTCTTTACTCTGAACGCTTTGGCATAACGCCCACTGAAAGATACAGTGGTGCGGCTAGGAGCAGTCTGGCCGCAGCCTCGTTCTGGCGTTGAGAGTCTTGCTGGCAGTTACGTCATAGCGAATCTGAATTTCATAATACAGTCAGGCGGTGTTACTTGTAGTGTTGGCTAGCTTGTTCACTTGGACTACTAACATGGAAGTGGATTTCAAAACGAAACTAAGAGCATTCTCAAAGTTGGATTTCCAATTGAAAAAAGATGTGATAAAGAATGGAGGACCGACAGAGCTGAAGGGTTTGCTGCTGCAGTCAGAAGATTAGAACGACCCGATCATTTCAAAGTGAGTGGTACAACAGAAAATACTTTTTGTTATCCGTGTCTCTTGTTTGCAAGCGGCGAGAATGTGTGGAAGATCATTAGTATGGGATTTTGGAGGTGGTCAGTGATCTAGCCTGATTGTCATCAATGTTGAAATCGCTGAAAGTGTTGAGTCACTAGGAGGGCACAGCCTGGCTAGCAGTGATCCACATACACTCCTATTCTAGAGCTGGCCACTAGAGGGAGTTTAGTCTCTTATTGTGTCTGAAAGAGGAGCTGGAGAGGAGCAGCATCCAGGAGTGATACACTGTGTGTGTGTGTGTGTGTGTGTGTGTGTGTGTGTGTGTGTGTGTGTGTGTGTGTGTGTGTGTGTGTGTGTGTGTGTGTGTGTGTGTGTGTGTGTGTGTGTGTGTGTGTGTGTGTGTGTGTGTGTGTGTCCAACTCACACTTTAAGAAGTCCTCTCTGGTCACTGGTTCACCAATAAGAGCCTGGCCATCAGACACTGAAACAGAAAACGTCACATTGGAATAAACATG
Source organism: Engraulis encrasicolus (assembly GCF_034702125.1). Classification (NCBI taxonomy): domain Eukaryota; kingdom Metazoa; phylum Chordata; class Actinopteri; order Clupeiformes; family Engraulidae; genus Engraulis; species Engraulis encrasicolus. The sequence goes on along the minus strand of NC_085859.1, from coordinate 8,178,247 downwards.
AACACAATATGCTCCACATTCAATCAGAGAAGTGGAGATCATATGACACAAAGTGACAGCACACACACACAGACGCTCGTGCGCACGCACACACACACACACACACACACACACACACACACACACACACACACACACACACACACACACACACACACACACACACACACACACACACACACACACACACACACACACACACACCATCCCCATCTCCATCGTTAGGGCAGCATCTCCTGTGAAACAGACAGGTAAAGATGGGGGTGCACTCTGTAGTGTGGATTTATTACTGCCAGGGCCACTGACAGCTTTTGCTGGGCCCAACACATACAATGTAATGGGGACCCAATTCTGGGCCCTATTTAATAATATTAATAATAATTGTATTTGTATAGCACTGTGTCATACAAGGCATGTAACTCAAAGTGCTTAACAAATGGGAAAAAACATTGTTAGAGATGGATTTAAAAGGAGAGGTATAGAGGAGAGGCAGAAATAGCAGGAAGGCAGAGGAAGAAGAGATAGACAGAGATTGTAGAGTCATAAGGTCAACGTAGGTTAGGACTAGGATTCTTAGATGCGTAAGGTCCATAGTGGCTGGGCCTATCATAAGTCATAGATAGTCACACAGAGATTGGGCGCTCAGGTGCAGCCCCTGGTGGCATCAGGGGTGAGGAAAAACTCCCTTTCGCTTGAATCATAGTTCCCATGGCCCGGCACAACATAACCGTTTGTCCCCCCTGTCTGTGAGTCTGATTACGGCAATGGCGTTTTAACCACAAATCCAGCAAAAGGCATCAAGCTGTTCAGAATCACGTCATCTCACGTCACGTCATCACGTCACTCCTCATCATCACGTCACTCCTGTTTTCAGCTTTTCTGTATCGCTTTAACGACTTTCTTTTGAAACTACTCATCACTACTGCAGCATGTCACGCTCCGGTCCTGACTGTACGCAGTGGTAGCCCTGCACTTTCCACTCCATGGTTTCCTTGTGACCATGCCCTCTGGTGGCCTAGGCGCTGAACTTCCACCACTCTTCCAACAACCTATCACCAGCCTGGTTTCAGCTTCACCTGTGTCAACTCTCCTAATCACCCTCAGCTTTAAATCTTGACCTGGGACTCTGCTCATTGCAAGTTTGTTTGTTTTCTCTCTGTATGTGAGACTTTCTTGTCATGCCCTGATCCTGACCAAGTGCCACGTGAGTTTTTGGACTGCTTTTGAGAACTGTTCTTTTTTAATGTACTTTTGGATTTTTGCCACATGTGCTTTGCATTGGACCACCGTTTTGGAACTGAACTTTGAGTTTTTGCCATGTGTGCCTCGCATCTTGATTTTGAACCATTTTGACTGTCCTGGAGTTTTTTGCCACGTGAGCTTTGTAATTTTGATTTTGAACTGTCCTGACTGTTTCTGCTACTTGTGCCTATTTTTGGTTTATGGATTTTCGGAGCATTTTGCCACCGTGACCTTCCTGTGTTTTTGACCTTTTGCCACGTGAACATTTTTTGTTTTTATGAAGACCTGCCTTTCATTTTTTGCCCACTGGTACCCTGAACTACGCTTGTCCTGAACATTGTTTTTTGCCTCACCCCACCTACTACTTCCCCTGAAATAAACCTCACTCTGATTGCCATTTTTTGTCCTGGTCTGCTTCTGGGTTTCCAAGTACTGTTCTGACACAGCAGAGCAGACGCTGCATTTCTGTTCATGCGTTCCTGTTGCATTGACACATTTCCAAATCATTTCATCTAGCTTTTGCCATACAGACAGTTAACACAGGCATCCTTTGATTTATAGAAATATCTAGAATATTTTCCTCTCAGACAAATTACCCACAGCATGAAAGCTTATTTTACATTCCCAGTCAGAGATCTTCAAATAGCAATCAGTTTCCAGACACATTGGCTTTGTTTACGTAAAACATTTATTTCAGAATAAACCTCAACTAAATTCTAGAAAAGCTTAATTCCTCTTTGAAAACATCATGTTAACACTTCACAATGCAAAATTAAATGAAAAAGCAAGGTAAACTCGACGAAACTAATTACTTCAGAATAATGAATGAAGTAACATCATATAAACATGGCCATATTTCTTTGTTCTCAGCATGGAGAAGGCTAGAGTATTTATTTGACTCACATAACATTATGAAAATCTCTACTTTCTGTCTTCTACAAAGGTTTCTATCTGACCCAGTGACAGACTATTGGAATAACGCACTACATGTGCAAATGGTAATGAAAGCTCTGTGTGTGTGTGTGTGCTTTAAACGTTCATGTTTGAATGAAAGGCTGTGCAGCCTGTTAGAGATTCTCATTATTGACTTACTGTTTGGATGTAGGCTCTTCTTACTGCTTGTTCTTCTGACTGGCAGTTCAGGATCAGTATCTGCAGAACAACACAGAGACACACATTCACCCACATGCATCTCACATCCAATATGCATGAACGGCCATCCGGGTACTCTGCTTGTAAATGTGCATTACGCCCCTTTATGGCGGAAATCGAACCGAATGTCTCATTAAATTAAACTACATGCTACATCGGCTAGCCTAAATGAACACAGTCCATGCTTCAGCCACGGCTGTTTGGCACAACACGTTTTCGGCATGTTGAGCGTGAACAACGGTAATCTCCAGGTCCATGTCTTTCGCTGATTCTTTCCCAACACCACCAATTGACTTGCATTGGCTCCCCCCAATGCTTTCCCCCAGAAAAGGGCGTAACGCACATGAAACACGTCACGCCGTTCATGGGTATGGCTTGGGAGGGCTGGGCATCGATGGGTACACATAATGACACTTAAAGGGGTATGCCACTATTTTGGGGCTTAATACAGTTAAAATCGTTGGCTGGGGTTTATAAAGGTGGTAAAGTGTCTTATTTTTCATGTTAAGCGTTGTCTTGCTTTAAGACAAGTTAAAAGAGGGAATATGTCGCTAAGCTAGTGAAAGTCAATGGATCAGTGTAGCATTGTAGCATGGGTTACATGAAAAATAAGACACTTTACCACCTTTATAAACCCTGGCCAACGATTTTAACTGTATTAAGCCCCAAAATAGTGGCATACCCCTTTAACTCTGCCGTTTAGTTTAATGAGGTAAATTATATTCATCCAGTTCAAATCCATCTGTGTCTTTTTGTTCACAAAGACAAGAGTATCTGCCCACGCATGTTGTTGTCTAAATGTGTGTGTGCGAGAGTGAGTGAGTGAGAGAGAGAGAGAGAGAGAGAGAGAGAGAGAGAGAGAGACTCACATTCTCTGTCCAGGGTGATTTGTTCCTTAGTTGCTGTTTTGAGATACACGTAAAGAAGAATATAGAACATTGTTTTGAGTGATGTGAAAAACACAGCTGTTGACTAACTTGTTAAATGTGATTTTTAAATTGCATTTGTTATGTTGGTCAAACCTTCTGCAGATATCTTGACTAGTTCCTGCTTGAAGATGGAATCTAATTTCTCCTCCACCTGCATCTTCAGTGCAGACACAGATTCCTTCAGGGGCTTAAAGAAGCGGCTTTGGCTGAAGGTCCTTCTGGTCACATCACTGCATGGATCACCATCGATGGACCCCATGTTCTGCAGAGAGGCCATTGGTAGAAAACTTGGATATTGGGTAAGGGATAATATGTTGTCCACAGGTTTTGTTTTGCCTTTAAGGTAATATTTTCTGATAATCTTCTGCAGACAAAATATAGTATTATCCGTCTGTTTGGCAACGTGAGAAAAACACAAATAGTTTTGCTGATAGTTTATCATCAACTGTTTTTTTGCCATTTCAAAGCTAGCACCAAGAAAAGTTGTTTTTGGAGTGTTCATGATTCAGTATGTTCTAATTCGGAATTACTGAGGTGTCACTTATGCAGGTGGCTGCTAAACTGACGCCCTAGATTAGTGTTTCTCAACGGGGGCGCTACATCCCCCCAGGGGGCATTGGGGAGCCCTAGGGGGGCATTCAGAAGGATAAAGCTAAGTGGGGGTGGGGCTTAGTTCCCATTGGGGGGCATTAGCCTATTTTATTTTTCAGTAGTAAGGGGGGCGTTGGTATGCTTATGATGAGGTCAAGTGGGTGTTGGAAGGCTTGTGATTAGGTCAAGGGGGCGTTTGTTCAAAAAAGGTTGAGAACCACTGCCCTAGATGTTGCCTAATAAAACAAGTGATGTTGCGTTTGGTGAACAGAGCTGTTGCTTTGTTGAAACTTGCGACACCAGGCATCTGGGTTGCTTTGCTTACAAAGTAGGGTAGGCCTATCCTTGGTGTTGGCTCTTGATTCGAATCAATCAGCCAATCACAATCAAGAACCAGTCTTAGATATGACAGATCTACTTGTGGATTGATAAGATGCATGAATATTTATTTATTTTATTTATTTATTTATTTACGGGGAGTGCCTCTTGAGATGTGACATCTCATTTTCAATAGGGTCCCCTTAAATCTGGACAATTCAAACAATACAAGACAATACATTACAGCACTATACATTCATTCACTCACATTCACACACGTTCAATCCACAGCCTCCTCACCCCTCCCCTCCCCTACAACCCCCTTAATACTGTGTTCTTTGTAATGGATAAGACAAGTGCATTGTGTGTAGGCAGTAAAATATATACTAAAAAAATAAATTAAAATAAAATAAAAGACATGAAATTAAAATTAAAACTAAAACAGGAGATCAAAAATCCAGAATCCGAGAAGGCATAAAAAAGGAAACAGAGATTCACTGCAAACTGGGAGTGCATGCCAACCTGGACTCAGTGAGACTACGAGCTTGCAGGAATAACAAAAAGAGAAGTTAATTTGAGTTGCAGCAATATTAGTGAAAACATGTACATGTGTTGCATGCATTCAAATACATTGACAGAGATGTCTTAAACTGCCCCAGGGTTGTGGATGATCTTATTGACCCAGGTAGTGTATTCCAGTCAAAAGGAGCTTTGTAATTAAATAACGCTTGCCGCTTTCTTTGGAGATGTGTGGCACAGTAAGAGAAAGGTGTTCGGTGTGCCTTCACCGAAAGTTTGTATGGTATGGTATCAAATATTGTTTTTAGGTAAGGTGGATAGTTGAGGTGTAGACATTTATATATGATCAGAAACCAATGGAACTGCATCCTTACTTTGGGTGAAAAAATGTTTAAAGAGTTATACAGAGTGCAGTGATGTGTTCTGTAGGGGCACCTAAGCACAAACCTACATATATTGTTGTAGGCAACGCTCAGTGGCTTAAGATTAGTCTCACTGGTATTCTGATACACTACATCTGCATAGTCTATAATTGGGAATAAAAGTTGTTTCATTATTCTTGTTCTGATCTGTATTGTGAAGCAATTATTGGAACGGTGCAACATCCTAAGATTACAGTTGAGCTTTTTAACTACAGAATCTATGTGTGATTTGAAAGACAGTTGGGAATCAAGCCGTACACCAAGATATTTATACTCATCAACTTCACCCAGGGGTGTACCATCAATAAAGTTCACAGCCAATTTGAATTGACTCCTTGTCGCTGATCTTGTTGGGAAAAACATGCAGAAAGACTTATTTTTATTGAGCAACAAGTCGTTGCATTGAAACCACTTTTGAATTCTGGTGAAGTCTACTTGCAGATCAGACTGAATCTTAGATAGATTAGTATTAGAATTATAAAGGACTGTATCGTCGGCATATAAATGTATAGAGCAATCTTGGCAGACAGCAGGGAGGTCATTAATAAAGATTGAGAATAAAAGAGGCCCAAGCGATGACCCCTGAGGAACTCCTTTTTCAATGAGAGTATATTGAGAAAGACTTCCCTGGAAAGACACACACTGTTGCCTAAGGTGTAAGTAAGAGTTGAACCATAGAAGTGCCTGTTTAGAAAGACCTATCGACTGTAATTTGTCCAGTAAAATGTAGTGGTTTACAAGATCAAAGGCTTTAGATAAATCAACAAAAATTGCACCTGTGGACATGCCTTTATCCAAGGATGAGTAGATGTCATTGGTGAACTTTAGTAAAGCTGTTGTTGTAGAATGTTTTGGCCGAAAGCCTGATTGGTAATGTGATAAGATAGATGCTGAATTAATGTAGTTGTAAAGTTGGTTAAATATTATTTTTTCAAAGACTTTCACTATACTGCTGATTATGGAAATGGGCCTATAGTTATTGATATCTGATGGATCACCACCTTTATGAATTGGGGTAACTCTGGCACGCTTCCATTTTACTGGAACCTCACCTGTACTTAATGATAAGTTAAATAGGTCAGTTAGTGGGTAAGACAGTACATCTGAAGCGATTTTTATAAACTTGGTGTCCAGGCCATCTAGGTCCTTACCCCCTGGTTTCAGTTCAGATATAGCTCTTTGCACATCAATGGGGTGAATAGTAGAGAAGGTGAAAGAGGAAGACTCTGGATGTTGAACGCAGTTGATATTGTTTAAATAGCAGGTCTTTGTGTTACAAATGGAGGCAAAATGCTGATTAAAGGCATTTGCTATTTCAGAAGGATCAGAGAGGGTATCATTGTTCATTTTAATGTTGGCTGGAGTGTTCGAGTTGGGTTTGTTATTTAGTAGACAGTTTAAGTTATTCCAGAATTTCTTGGGGTTGGTGTAATCTCTACATAGGTTGTTTTTGAAATAATCAGATTTAGCATTGCGTGTCTTAGTTGTGCAGACGTTCCTTAAATGCTTGTAGGCTTCCCAATCTTGGGGGTTGTTTGTTGCACAGTGTTTTTTCCATGCCTTGTCTCTAAGTTTAAAGAGTGTCAGTAGTTCACCATCAATCCAGGGCAAGTGCCTTCCTTTTACCCTTACTGATCGCCACGGTGCATGTTGGTTGATAACAGAAAGTACTTCAGTATGGAAAAACTCATAGGCATCATCAACTGAGGGAATTAAATGAAGTCTATGCCAGTTAATATTCCGTAGATCATCTAAAAAGTGAGTTCTGTTAAAGTGCTTCATCTGCCTTACTTTGATTATTTTAGGTGGTAGGCGTGGTGTTCTGATTTTCCATGTACAAGATACAATTGAGTGATCACTAAAGCTATCAGGAAGCACCGCAGAGTCAATGATCCTGTCAGGGTGGGTGACTAATATCCAGTCTAGTAGTGTTTTAGATGTATTTCCAACTCTGGTGGGTTCTTTGATTATCTGTGTCAAGTTGAGACTTTCAATGATATGTCTGTCTTTAGCCGAAGCACGGTCTAACCAATTGCAGTTAAAGTCGCCAAGAATTATCATCTCTTTAAAGCTATTTAAAGAGCTAATGGTATTGCTAATACATTTTATAGAGTCAGAAGGTGAATTGGGCGGTCTGTAGATATTACCTATTAGTAGGTTTTTGTTTTCATGAAAGCAAATTTTTACACAAAGACATTCAAAATGAACAGGAATTTCTGTAGGTAAAACAATCTCTGAATGCAGGTGTGACACTATATAGGTGGCGACCCCACCACCACGTGTGGCTCTGTCAGCTCTAAATAAGGTATATCCATCGATATGAATTTCATCATCTGAGACATCACAACTCAACCAGGTCTCAGAGAGGGTAATAACATCAGGTTTATTGTAAGCAAGCCAGGCTCTCAGATGATCTATTTTATTTGGTAAACTCCTGATATTTAAATGTATCACTTGAAACCCTTTACTTATATTGGATTACTCTTTTAATAATGAAACAGTAAAAGGGATTGGTGGTGAAGAAGGAAAGGGCTGTGGAGCAACACACACACACACACACACACACACACACACACACACACACACACACACACACACACACACACACACACACACACGTCCAGAAACCTAAAGACAGAAGTCTATTTCAGCTGTGTCCGCTCATAATCTTGGTGTGGGAAAGTCTTATAATTAAATTGAGTATTTTTGTCATATGAGGGGGGGGCATTGGCAAGTTTGTGATAGACCAATATTGGAGAGAGGGAGGAAAAAAGAAAGAAAAAAAAATAAAAAATAAAAAATTGAATGCTAGAAATGCCCTTATAATCCACATTCAAGCATGGGCAACATAAAGCAAGGTCTGTAAAGCACCAGTGTTGGCTTTGTAATGAAGTCCATCATTGTCCTTTTGTCCTTAGATCAAAATCAGAGTGCCAACAACTTGGTAGACCAGGTAGACCAATATGAAGTGCCAAAACGCAATGCCATTGCGGTATTCAGATATAATTTCCTCCAAATGTTGGGAAAGTCAATTTAAAGTCAATGGAAGCTCTCACTCTAGCTCTGTACATATAATATTGAAAATTGACTAAAGTTTAATGATTGAGTATTCATAAATTAATGTAAGCGTAACAACAGTATGTGAACATCATAAGTCAACCTTGTGTCACCAGCTAAAGGGAAGTGTAAAAAAAATCATTCCCAACATTATATTTCAAAAGTATCAAGGTGTTGTTTACCTTGAGGAAGTAAATGGGATCCTGAGTCAGTGAAAGCTGCTTCATCTCAGCATCTGTCCTCTTCAGCTCAGCAATCTCCTGCTCCAGTCGCTTCAGGAGTCCCTCCGCCCGACTCACCTCAGCCTTCTCCTGAGCTCTGATCAGCTTTGTCACCTCAGAGCGCCTTCTCTCAATTGAGCAAATCATCTCAGCAAACATCTTATCACTCTCGTCTACTGCTGTCTGTGCACCAGACTGATAGGACAGACATACACACACACACACAATCAGGAGAAATGGTTACACCGACAATGCTGTTTTATCATGACACTAAATCCAGGTGAACAATTTACTTGAATGGCTGTGAAGCAGAGTTCCTCTGCCAAATAACATTAGAGCCCAACGTGTCTTGCAGTGCATCACTACTACTATCTCACTTAATGACCAGAAACCTACTGCAGACTGTCTTCTCCTCTAGTCAATTCTCACCTTGAGAGTCTCCATAGCCTTCCTCAGCTCCTGCAGCTCCTTTTCCTTCAACTGGATTATCTGCTGGCATCTCCTCTGCCTCTGCCCAAAGCCCTCCTGGACCATCAGGAATCAAAGGAAAAGGAAGCAAACAGGCATGATGAGAAACACTTCCAGCTTCCAGTTTTTTTTTTTTTTACAGAATTTGTATATAAATGATCTACAGGGCCTGCTAGTGTAACTCAGATGACGAAACTGTTTAAATTCTTCACACAGCTCCTGCTGTTAAAATTGTTCTGAAAAGGACATGGAAGGTCCCAGGCAGCGTTTATACATACCCGGGGATTTTCATAAATGAACATTTTCCTTCCCTACATTTACCAAAATGTATTCGTTCACATCGTTGGCAAATCTGCATACATATGTTGCAGAGAGCTGCCATTGTGCGTGATAAGGAGATTGTCGTTTAAGTCTCAGTTTTTTTTTCTGTTTATATACAGACGCTAACCAGAGTTTTAAAAAAACTTTTGTTTTTAGTTAGATTCGTTTTTATGTGTAAATGAAAGTCCCCCGAGAGTGCATTAAAAAGAGCATTTTACCCAGACATTCTTTTGGAATCATTTTATGTCTTTCTAATACATTTCTTTCTAAGACATTGCGCATGACCCAAGCTGGCTCTGAACCTGTAAATGACACGGTATACTGTATGGCAGGTCAGAGGCTACACTGAAGTTGGCCTGTAAATGTTTTACAGAATGAGACATTGGACCTTTTATCTAAGAAACACACTCTACCTCAATAAGGAAAAGTCCCTCCATATTCAACATGGTACATTATTACATTTAGTAAAGCTGAGCATAGAAAAGGTAAATCTGCCTATGAAATATAAAAACTACTGTGAGGCCACATCTTACCTTTTTATGATTCCACTCTGCCGTAGCCGTGATCGTGTCATGACCTTTATGGTCGTCCACCATACACAGATAGCAGATGCAACTCTGATCAGTGCGACAGAATATTTCAAAAACCTTCTTATGACGGGGACAGATCCTCTCCTGTAGCTTGCCAGTGGCATCGACCATGGTGTGTGGTCTACCTGGATTAAGTTCATTGTGAGCTTTCAAATGAGTGCCACAGTACGATACCAAACACTCCAGACAGGACTTGACAGCTTTGAGTTTTCTACCGGTGCAGACGTCGCATGCCACATCTCCAGGTCCAGCATAACAGCGAGCAGTAGCAGCAGCTTGGATGCTGGTCTTCCCAAACTTCTCCACCATTTCAGCCATCAGACGGTTTTTGCGGAGGACAGGCCTGGAGTCGAAGGTGTCTTTGCACAGTGGGCAGCTGTATTCCCCTTTCAAATCCTCTTGATCCCAGCAGCCCTTAATGCATCTCATACAGAAATTATGTCCACAAGGAATAGTCACTGGATCCCTCAACAGCTCCAGACAGACTGGACAAGTGAAGGAGTCCTCCTCCAGAGAATACGCTGATGCCATTTTGTAAATCTTCCAAACAGCAACTTCACACACTGAGAAGCAGCAGCAGAGTGACTGCTGTCTTCCTCAGAATACTGGGGAGGAGCCCAAGGAGGGACGGGTTGGGGATTGGCTAAGGAGGAGCCCAGGGAGGAAGGGGTTGGGAAATGGCCAATCAGGACATTTTTCTGTTATCAGGAAGCGTAAAGGTAGAAGCAGGTATGTTGGATGTGGGTGTAGTCAATCAGATTTCTAGTCCTCCTTGGAAGAGGCCGATGACACATGTTGCCTTCACGATCTGGGGACCTCTCGTGACAGCTGACTACACTGCTCATGTGACAACTGAGTTCTGGACTTCTGAACGCCACTGATCCCGGAACAATTGGGATTCATGCGTGTTTTGTTTTGGTTCTCTTTTCTTTTTTTCACCTCCACTTGAGCCTCCACACCCACGACATATCATGTTAGCTTAAGTATTACTGACATATGTGCATCTGCAATTGAATGACATCAACTGGTGTTGTTGATAGTGATTACAAGATGATATTTTAGCATTTATGATACTGTTTACATGCTAGTTCTATGCATGGGCGCCATGTTGATGATGGTGTCGTCACACAAAACATTAGCTCGGAACTCGTTCTTGTATACTTCCGCCAGAGATCAACCTCAATAATTAGCCTATCCATCTGACATTGCGTCACCAAATGTTCACTCCCACTTTCCCGAGGTTTTAGGTCGGCTTTCTTGGGATTCTCGACTTTTTGAACGAGCTAACAGTACATGTAAAACTTATTGGACGAGTTATTTGAGTCACGTGTAGAAAGACACAAAAGTACTCTGAGAGGTAGGGGAACAACTTTATTGTGCTTGCGACACCGTGCTCTACTAATAGCACACTTCGATCGATGTACAGTATATGCAGAGAGGTTAAAAAAAGAAAAAATACAGTGGCCTTGGCAATGGCTGACTGCAGTGGAGAATGGCAAGAGCAGCTGCCATCTTGTGTAGGTGGGGCTGTGATCTTGAGTCGATGCAAATCATGAGAACATGCTCACCACTGTCAAAAAATGGCTTGATATTGTGTGGATATGAGGTGGCACATCATTCAAAGACAACATTTGAAATGTGAGGCTAAATACATACTTAAATAATGTGAATCAAAAAAAATATTTTTTAAAAATCCATTTATATTAGATATATATTTTGCTACACATTTCAACTTCATAAAAGGAATCAAATCCTTGGACATTTGAGGATGTTTGGTGTCTTTATTAATGAAAAGACAGCTGAGAGTATGACAGGAAGAGAGAGAGAGAGAGAGAGAGAGAGAGAGGGAGAGATGGAGCAGGGCTGGGAAATGACCCAGGCCAGATTCGAACCCGGGTCCCCATGGGCATGGACATGCAAGCCCTCATGTAGGGGGTCCTTAGCACCAGGGCTCCGAACCGGTTCAAGGAACGAAAACCGAAAACGAACGGAATTTTATGGAATTTTATGAGGAACAGAAACGGAAACGAAAACGAAAACGAAAACGAAAACGGAAACGGAAACGAAATGGTCTTCAACTGTTCCAGAACAGAAACGTTATTCTGAAATCCACAAACCGGTTAATAACGGTTTTTTTTTTTCGTTCTCTATATTTTATACAATTTCACAAAAGCATATCCTATGTCTGGAGACTATTTCCGGTTGTGCATCCAATCGCCGTCGGCTCAGAGCAGCAGGCCCCGGCCATTTCCACCACCACCACAGCAAGATGCGATTTGGAAGCTGAGCCACGACTATCCATGTGAAACATCAACAAAGGTAACTGATATGAATGTACCGCTTCAAACAACAGTAACATTAACTTAGTAGGCTAAGTCACTCTAAAGGTTACACTATCTTTATTAGCCTACACATTTCGTGCTACAAAAAACAAGCTGCATCTAATGTGAGCTAACTACTATAGGCTAGCCAACTACCTTTAATGTAGCTGTTGTGGTTGTTACGGATTGAATGCTTCAATTAATTTTGGCTTTTATATGTTGTTTAGATGGGACGGAACCAGGAAAACACGATGAGAAAATATTTCTCATTTAATGTGACGACCAACAAATCTACCTGCCAAATTGAGGGCTGCGGGAAATAAATAATTGGCAATCACGGCGGCAACCTGCAGAGACACACTCATCGACTGCATCCAGAGGTGTTCGAGAAGTCACTACAAGACCACCAAAATCAAAACAAGAGGCCAGCTGAGGATGGGCAAAGTACTTTGGACACGGTCATCGTGAAAAAGCCCAAACAGGTCCAAGTGGCATTAACCCCTGAAACCCTCAAAGAGGCGTGCATAGAGCTAGTCACGGTTAATGGGAGACCCATTTCATTGATGGAAGATTCGGGATTTCGCAAAATAATAGACCCAATACAGAACGCTATGGGGGGAAATGTTACCATCAATTCATCCAACATTCGGGATATGGTGTCGGGGATCGCTCAGAGCGAAAGGGAAAAGCTCGCGACTGAACTGAAAATAGATTCCGCAACATGCAGAGACCGGTCTGTGCTGGGTATCAACGTGTAGTACTCTGACGGAAAGGGGGTTGTGTTGCGAACCTTGGCAGTGAGAGATCTGACAGAAAGGCACACGTCTGAGTACATCTCCTCTGTGGTGATGGACGTCTTGCGTCAATATAACATTAGCTTGCAACAGGTGTATTCAGTCACTTCTGATAATGGAGCAAATATGCTCAAAGACGTTAGCTTACTGTCAGATACCCAGGAGGGAGCTGTGAGCAACGAAGACGCAACTGAGACGGAGGAGAATGGGGAGGATGTTGAAAGGGTTGGGGAGGATGAGGGAAACCAGGAGGAGCTAAGCCTTCAACACGATTCTGCGTGGCCCGGTCATGTGTTGCGTAGTGTAAGATGTGCTGCACATACTCTACAATTGGCCGTTGACGATTCATTAAAACAAGCGTCCAACATCATAGCAAAGGCGAGACGTGTAGCCAAACGATTACGCACGCAGAATGTGGTGTGTGTTCTAAAGAGAATGGGGCACAAGAGAGCTATTGTGGATTGTGTAACTCGTTGGCACTCCACTCATGATATGCTCCAGCGGCTGCTCGAGCTCAGGACCTTTTGTGAAGACATGGCCCCAACCATCCCCGAGCTACATCTAAGTGAATCTGAATGGGAATGTGTCTCCAACACAGTAGATGCACTGAAACCCGCGAAAATAGCCACAAAATGTCTCCAATCTGATCAGCTAACTGCTGGTGAGTTCTATGGCATATGGCTCAAATGTTCTCTGGACACAGAAAAAGTAGCAAGCCCCTTTGCGAGAAAGGTAGTCCAGTGCATCAAAGCACGCCAGAGCACGTTATTTGACAATGACGCATTCTTAGCTGCTTTATTCCTCGATCCTAGATATCGATTGTTTTTGACCGAGAGTCAGACCGAGAAGGCGAAAATACACCTGCAACGTACATGGGAAACAATACAGCACTTAGAGCCACGCAATGCAGCCAGCGACACCGCTGCGTGCTCAGCAGATTCCCTTTCTCCATCTCGGGCATCATACAGCGACTCCCCCAGGACTCCATCGTGTCACTCTTGGGCACATACTCCAAAGAAGACCGCCTAAAGCGTACAGAGGATCTGTTTCAGTACTGGGCCAGGTATTCTGTATCCAACCCCGACCTGTACAAGCTCGCTATGAGCGTCATCCCCCTCCCTGTCATGCAAGTCAGAGTCGAACGGGCATTTTCGAGTTTGAAATGTATTCTGTGAATAAATTCACTATATCACCTTAACACTTTCACTGTATTACCTTATCAAATTGTCCTGAAAGAACACACACAGAAACAGAGGTAGCATCATGCGAGCAGATTTTATTGTTTAGCCGCCGGAGAAGTTACTGCGTGGGGACATGAAGAATTCCACCCAGCAAGTCCTCAATTGTATACAAAAACAAGCCTATTTAACCAGTCCCAGCCCCACAGTCCATGACATGATCTAACAAGTAAATGCTAACGTCATCTTTCCCATCATGCATATGTAGAACTATATATGAGACAAATATGGTCTGTCTCCCCCTTGTTCCGTACTGGCGTTGTTCTGTGTATAGCTTCCACGTAGCCTAAACATCCAAGGTCATAGTTCAGCAAAGTGATAACTTAGGGAGAGATGTTTTCTCGTGGTCCAGAGATGTCACATAACTCAAAGAGCAAAGGAGAGAGAGAGAGAATAACAGAGTATAACCAGAATCACAGAAAACAAGAAAATCCTAACTAAAGGCTACACTTTTATCACATTGTATATTTTCAATAATACATGTATAAATGCAGAGAATTTCTTAACATATCCCTCCTCTTGAAAATATAATCATTATCACTAAACAATCACCATGGCTTTTACGCATGGTGTGTAGAATGAAAATATTCAAATATAAAAAGGTCAGAGCTATTCAGAACCATTACACTGCGTTAGTCTGCTCCATATTAGTTAGGCTCAAATGTATTAACAGTTCCAAATTGTCACAGTTCTTAAACAAGGCTGTACCCATGCTTGTCCAGGAAACGACTTTCTCAAAATCAGCAGGTTTTTTTTCCATCCATTGGAATCATTCTGATGGCACACATACATCTGCGTAGACAACGCAGGGTGTCACTTTGAATCAGACACTATAAAAATCTGTCATTCAGACAGGAGCACAAATACCTCCCCAACCTTGTTGTGGCAAAGGTACAAACCAAACCAACCAACAGATTCCGTTAATAACCAGGGTTGCTGCTGAGAGAGAGAGCAGTGTCTGTTTCCTGCCAGGCACCAGGTCAACATAAATATTTAAGTTCTAGACCAGCAGCTTTCACATGAGCAACAAAGATTTTAAATTGGTATAGCGTAGTCAAAACGTCTATGATGTCATTCTAATCACGTAAAATTAGGAAGAAATCATACCTATGTTTAGAATATACACAATGTTAAAACACAATCTTGTTCTCTCAATGAAGTCTTAAACACACATAAGCCATGTATGACAGGTACAGGTACACGTAATATTCACTTCGCCATCCGTGTCTATCAATCATCTTGGGATTTGTATCCACTCTCAAAGTCCATGTTCATAGAAAATGTCCAACACATTTTGTATCTCTAGTCCAGCTTGTATTCTCCATTGGCTGTGGGGAAGTCAAACCTGTAAAACTGGGGGAACTCCTTGCTCACCCCAACGGTACTGAGGCGGACGGTATGTAAACGGGCGGCTCTCTCTCCAGTCTTAACGTGCAACCAGGGAAGCTGACAAGAGGGGACAAAGGGAACAGTTGCCCCGGGCCCTGGGAGAAGGGGGGGCAGAATTGGGTCCTCACTACATTGCATGTATTGGGTGAGGGGGCCCTTTCAGATGACTTTGTCCCGGGCCCAGCCAAATCTGTCAGCGGCCCTGCGTGCAACTCGGGACTTTTCCTGTGGAATGAAGAAGAGGGAAAAGTATTCTACTCTAAACATTTATCATTCTCAATGTGTTTCTAAATATGGTTAGTGAAATCAACATTGTTGTAAGTAAATGTGTTAGGTTAGGTTAGGGTTGAAATTTCAGAACAATATCTTATTTAAAATGTATTTGTTTGATGCACTATTCATTAATTTGAGGAGTAGCACATTTCAAAAACAGCCATTATTCCATGTGCTTTAAATAATTAGTAATTCATGAATACCAAACAAAATAAAACATGATGCATAAAACATCTGTAAATATCCTAAAATGTCTCTCCTGTTTGAGGCATGTGTCATCCACATGACTCAATAACACTGAAGTCATACCTAAACAGGCTTTGAGCACAGTAAACGAGGAGGATAATTGTTAACAAAAAAACAGTCCACATAAAACTGTGAAAAAAAATCAAACCAATTTGGAGAGAAAAATAAAAACAAAATACAGCATAACCCAGAAAGTTATAAACCAAATAAAATAAAAAAGTAAAACACAAACACTACCAAACACCCTGCACCCTCCATCACAGAGGCAGGCTTCATCAAACAAGGCATAGATTACGAAGAAAATCAAGTACAGGAAAAGGCAAACACAATCAGCAATTTGCCGCACAGAAAGAAGCTCTCAGTAGTCAACTTATCCACACACAGACAGTAGCAAGGAGAAGTGTGCAGCTGGAACAGAGTAGAGAGCAGAAAAATAAAAACAAATAAAAACCCATATCACCAGTGTTGACAAAATAAAACCCAAAACAACCCAAAGCATTGTTTCATAACCTATACTTGAAATAAAATAGACAGCACTATTACATGAGGACAACATTTATCAATAGTACAGCAAAATGATGAAAAAGAAAATAATGTAATCCCAAAACATAACATGAAACAGTCTCCGATCAGTAACAGACTAATGTGGCACACATTTAAAGTATAGTCCATTACTGAATAGGCAATAAAGCAGACTGAAAAAATGTGGTGGTAACCACATCGCTGTTAACAACTTTACTACATCCAGTGCAGCCCTGAAAATACTCCATGCACATGTAGCAGAGTGGACCTGACGTCAATTATTCAAGAAATTAATTATCAACTTTGGACTGCAATTGCATAACTACACCACTGGGGGAACCTCCCCAGAAGTAATAACCAGTACACCAAGGCACAACAGGTTCGGATAGATATGCACAGAGACGTTCCCTTTTGATGACATAAAAAGTATTTTATGTACTGACACAAAACATAAAACAAATCACAAAATACTCTGAACTGGCCGTGCTGCCGAAATAAAAAGGAAGGGGGAAATCTAGAGTGGCTGCCCTAAATAGTGCAAAGCATCAGGTCTCAGGGCAGGTTAACTGTGTGGACCGATAAAGGTGCTCATGATTAAATGAGCACAGACACACTCCACGGCAAGCAGGTGATTCAATCAGAGGGGGTATACACTACAAGCAAATCCGGTCAACACTAGTCACTACACACCGGTGAGTTAATTCCAAAGGTTGCACTTCACACAACTATGGGCTACTGATGCTACACAGGAGCCTGCCCTAAGCGGATGAAATAACGAGCCAGGAGTGCATAAACACTCCGGACAGCCACCTAAACAGATGGGAAGGGAGGAGGCGGCCAGCACGACACAAACTAAAGAAAACAAACAAACAGAAAAGAATATAAAAAAATACGGTTGGGCAAAACAGCGATGGGCCAACTGCCCATAGTGAATTTAAATGCTCAGACCCTCGACGACACTCTCCTCACAACGTGACAGGGCGAGGGGAGTTAAAACAGCCCGGGTAACAGGGTCTGTCCAACCTAAACACCGGCAAGAGGGACGTGGCCAGGGTGCTTGGCCGCGCGTAAGCGCACAAACCACAAAGGCAGAGGTTAAGCCCCTGTAGACACTCGAACACCGGGAGAGCTCCAAAAGCCTACTATTGCGGGTGTTTTTATAAAAACCATGGCCTAGTCGCCACTAACTAATTAGCCACTCAGTGGCCAAGCGTCTCATTACGTCATTTCACTACGGCAAGACTGGGGGACACATTGTCTGGTGAACTGCACGGTTCAACCCATTACACACAGATGGACAGAATCGGCACAGAGAAAACAACGAGCATGCAACATAAAATTACTACAGCCACAGACATAGTTGGCTAGTAGTTAGGCCTGCATTAAACACTTCGCAACAGAACCAAACATATTGGCATGCAGTTCTCACTGTCCGTCGTTCATGAGGTCATGGTAGATGTAGGGGCCTAGCCCAACTCCGGTCAGTAAGGACAGCGCACTTAAAACAGGGTGAGTAAAACAAAGTTCGGGAACACGCCATCAAAACACAACACACAATACATCAAACTGGCAACACAAACCACCTTGCTGTCCACATCGTTACAACTAATAAGATAGGATGAGATTTGTCCTCACATAAACCTGTGGCACATAACCACTTTTAAAAGCAATAAAATTAAGTCATAACTGCGTCTCATAATATTTTGAAACAAGTAGGCTTATATAAAATGTAATGTTAAATCTCACCCAACTTGTACATTTAGACATAACCAACCATAGACCATCCTTACAGCAAAATAAAACCTAGACAGAGTCAAACAAAACTGACAAATAAAATAAAGAAATAAATCACAGTTGGGAGATAGCAAAACAAACCAACTGCTTTAATGACTAGACTAGTGAGTCCAGTTAGGTAAACCCAACTCACAGCACAGTCGCTACTCTGAGGTACTCAACCCCAGTGTGAGGAAGCACCTTCATGCACACCGGACCTCCAGCGACATCCAGTAACAGTCATTGAAAAGTTAAGTACCACAGTACTGCCGGACAATGACATAACACAGTGTCGTGATCAATGCATCACAGGTAACAGGAAATTCATAACACTATGTCTTAACAGATTAAAAGAAAAGGGGAAAGAAAAATGAATCATCCCTCAGAAAAGTTTAGGCCTACCATCAAAACCAGTATTAAATCTCCCCCCCCAAAAAAAAACAGATCCATTAGGGCTTATGAAACATGTGAAAGTTGCAAAGACTACTCAAATGGTCTTGGCTCTAGAAAGATGCAGGTTCACAATGAAAGTTCACAAACAAAAACAAATACATTGTGGAAACAAAATGTGTAAAAAATAAAATGAAAAAAACAGGATGACAAACCTCCATGTCGCCACAGCCCATCATATGCGAAAGAACAAAAATGGTCCCCAAAAATAACTTTGTAGTAAATAAAAACACATACCCATTGTTTTGCTGTTTATACTCAGGAAAGTCAAATGTCTCTCGGACATTCTGGAGGATCACACCAACACGGACCAGACCGTCCTTCACTAGACGTCACAATCACTCATTCTCCCTCGTGCACTCAGTGAGGCAAACCACTCGCATACACAAACAGATCCTCACACAAACCCGGGGAGTGACACACACCCACACACACAGCATTCACACAGCCAGCATTCAAACAAACACAGACATACAGACAGGTAACCTATCAATTTAGAAAAAGTGTTACGTTATGTCACACTCACTGCTCATTGACGAAGTGGAAGGGATATTTCGCAAGTTATTGCCATGGCCAGCTAACTTCCACTGCGACAAGAGCAAGTTGGGTGCACACTAGATATTGAACAAATCAGTTCTTCTAGGTATATTTGTCATCTCCACTCGTGTTCTTCTTACCTAGGGAACAATGTCGAGCCCAATGACCCGTCATGCCACATGCAAAGCACAAATTATATTTTCGTCTCTCACCCATACACCCTAAGCGTCCTCTACCCCTCCCCCTCCTCTGGGCACGGCTGCTACGCACTGGATTGTCAGTCTTTGGGAAAGAGAGTGCTCGAAAATCATGATACAGTGTTCGAAAATCATCCAATAAGTCTTGATCTGCAGTCTGGGAATAATTTTCCACTACTGAGGATTGGGAGCGAGTATTTGTTCTACTCATCGTAGGGGTGGCAGAATTGACCTCGAGAGTCATCACCCCTTTTAACACATTTTGTGAGTAGAGACTAAATGGGACAGGCTGCCGTTCAACACGTGCTACGGCAAGAGCGTCAGGGAGAGCAGGGGGAACAACTAAAGTACAGGGTGTTGTGAGTGGAGCTGGAGGGTCCTGATATTGACCTCCTTCCTCACACCTTGTAACAGTCATCACATGGTCATCAGACACATACACAACAGTATCATCGTCATGTACTTTGTCAGCTTGCTTATGCTTCATTTGCATATTCCTAAGTTTCGCTTCAGCAAGCCATAATTCACACACTCTGGCTTCTTCTTCATACTCATCCATTTTTTCTTTGTGGTGAAGAAGCACATTTTCTAATAAGGCCTCACAATTTTCAATTGTAAGGCTTCCATTAAAGCCATATTTTACATTCCATCGCCTCACATAAGCTGAGGAGCCAGAATGCCTTTTTGCCATAAATTCAATATCTCCACCTTTATCAGGCTTTGGATTTGTGTTACCCATGACATAAAATGAGCTCGCTTCAAGAGATACAACGTGGTGTTCCAAACCACCAGTTAGACTCTCAAAACAAAATATCACAAAGAAAGAGTACCTCAGCGTCTTGCCAAGGTTCAAATGTCACCATATGTCACCGGCTTAGGCAACACAAGTGGCTAAAAATAATTTAGAAAAAACTTTCATCAATTTTGACAAAACAAAACAGAAAGATGTCCAACTATTACTGTACGACCTGCAGTTCTAAATTAAACACAGAGAAGTAAAATAGCACTGCATGTCGGGGAAGCATCCTCTGTCTCAACTATGACAAAATTTTGAAAATTTAAAGTCTAATTGCAGAAGTTTAAAATTGCCATAAACAGAATTTGTTCAGTATCCAACTATTACATTACACATTTAGCTAACAGCCAACTGCGGGGAAGTACTGCTCATGCTCTGATATGCAATACCGTATTGGCCCGAATATAAGACGTGGTTTTTGTTCTAAAAATAGTACTCTAAAAAGGGGGGTCGTCTTATTTCCGCGCGCTAGAGAAAAAAGTAAAAAAAATATATTTTTTTTTACTTAACCTGAATGCGGCCATTAGCCTATGCTTCACAACAATGCACACAACTCAATAATGGATGGGTTAAGAGATTGTTTTGTCCATATCAAATTTGCAGATGCTTGTTTCGTTATGACTGTTGCACCGCACGTCTATCAACTGTCAATGTCAACGCGATGCGGACGACAGTGCAAGGGGAAAAACACAAGTCAATCGCGGCCCGTTGCTCTGCTTTTATTTGTGTTTGGTTTTACAGTCTCATCATGAAAGCTTTGGTCGTTCTCTCTGGTCAGCCGACAACACCACTAGAAACTAAAGAAATGAAGGGTGATTTGACGAACAACCTGTAGGCTAAGTTTGGGATGCTGTCATCAGCCAATCAATGGTCATCTGTGTGTGCCCGAGAAAGCGGTGCCTTTGACGATATGCCTCGCAACGATGCAACAACACGGAATAGGCTAATGGTTAAGGCAAGAGATTGTCTTGTTCATATAAAATCACTAGGAGTTTTACCCTTGGTACGAAATGAATATCAATCTGACTTTTAATGTCAACGTGGTCCTGATAGGCAGCGCATGGGTTTCAAGTGCAATGCGTCAATCTGCCTTTGGTCACATTCGGTTTCTATAGTCCAACGGAAAACTTTGGATGCATAAAATGAACGGCGATTTGGCGAGACGGCTGCTGGTTAGCTATTGCTGTCAACTAAGCATTTTGCAAAATCTGTGCATTGCACAATAGATTGCCTATCTCTACTGGACTGGTTGCCTGGCTGGCGCAGACTAATGCTCTGAGTGTAGGCTATGTTGCGTCGCACTTTAAACAGGCGGGCCCAGGCAGGCGGCTGTAGCCTGTAGGTGCCTGTTGGCGCTTGACAGGTGAAGTGAGTAAAGAAAGGAAAAGGATATGAGTAACCATCTGTGGTCTTATATCATGGAAATTCCATGAAAATGATATTGTGAAATTTGTTCTTTGTAAAAAGCCTCAGATTTTCCAACAACTTAAAAACTGCATTTTGAGAAAAGTTTCTAATGGAAACTAAATTAAGTCTTCAAAAAACTTTTTTCCCCAAAACATGAGCCTGAAAATGGGGCGTCGTCTTATAATCAGGATCGTCTTATATTCGGGCTAATACGGTAAGTTAAACCTTCCGTATGATGAGTTACATTGTCTAGAAAGCCATATGTTCAGAAGCATAAAAACACTTTGAATCAACAAAGAATTCCCAGGCCATTACAAAGTGTTGCGAGAGAGAGAGGCCGAGACAAGCTTAGTCCGGTCTCTCCACAAAAGTCAGTGCGTTATGCAGGCATAACAAAACAAGGACAGAATTCGGACAGGCTACCCAGGTTCAAAACCCAGGTTCACCAAATACAGGTCATTTCCCATGCAACATGGAAAAATTCCCGGAGTCAAAGCTCTATATACAGGTCATTTCCAATGCAACATCGAAAAATTCCCGGAGTCAAAGCTCTATAAACAGGTCATTTCCAATGCAACATCGAATATATACCGGTATGCTTGCCTGACCAGGACTTCTATTACTGCCTATAGTGCAGGGCTTACAGCTTCAAGCCTAGGTCTTGGTGCCTAACCAGGTCTTATATTATGCCTCTAGCCAGGACTTAAGTAGTTCAAACTACTTACGCACGTCTGCGGAATGCCGTCAAGCCCCGGTCCTGGGGGAAAGATCAGAGTTCAACATCCAAGATCCACGGCTCTAACGTGGTGCGCACACTCTTCAGCATCAACAATGACCTGTCACCCCAGGAACGAGCTATCCTGGCAAAAATTTAGAAATAAAAAATCCAAATCCATACTACCTCTATCCTGTGGGTCCCAGTTGGTCAGTCGTCGCTGAATATAAAGGGGTAGTGAGGCAAAGCCACCTATTTCAGGGTCCCGGGTGAAAACTTGGTGTCCAGCGCGTCCGTACGTCTTCATATATCAGGGAGGACAATTTTTTTAGTTCGGCTATCGAAGGACCAAAAGATGTGAATAAATTCACTATATCACCTTAACAATTTCACTGTATTACCTTATCAAATTGACCTGAAAGAACACACACAGAAACAGAGGTAGCATTTAAAATCTGCGAGCAGATTTTATTGTTTAGCGGCCGGAGAAGTTACTGCGTGGAGACAGGAAGTATTCCACCCAGCAAGTCCTCAATTGTATACAAAAACAAGCCTATTTAACCAGTCCCAGCCCCACAGTCCATGACATGATCTAACAAGTAAATGCTAACGTCATCTTTCCCATCATGCATATGTAGAACTATATATGAGACAAATATGGTCTGTCTCCCCCTTGTTCCGTACTGGCGCCGCCTGTGATGTATAGCTTCCACGTAGCCTAAACATCCAAGGTCATAGTTCAGCAAAGTGATAACTTAGAGAGAGATGTTTTCTCGTGGTACAGAGATGTCACATAACTCAAAGAGCAAAGGAGAGAGAGAGAGAATAGCAGAGAATAACAGAGTATAACCAGAATTATAGAAAACAAGAAAATCCTAACTACAGGTTACACTTTTATCACATTGTATATTTTCAATAATACATGTATAAATGCAGAGAATTTCTTAACACTATTCTTTCCCCGTTAAGATCATCATTGAACGAAAAGCCCCCTCCAAAGATAGACCTGAGCACAATTGAAACTTATATTGCATCTTTTATTGCATTTTATTTCTTCTATACTAATGTTGCAGCACTCCCAATTTTGCCGTATATAGGCCTAGTGTTACAACGGTGAAGAAAAATCCGGGTTTGATACCCAACTAATCTAAGAACTGGACTCAGATGCAGATGTAACGAAAGGTTCAGGGGTTTTAATGAAGTTCAAAAGCACAGAAGATTCATAATCCACGATTTTCAAAGGTAAAGCTCCACAACGAAAAAGTCCAATAATGAAGGGCAAAAAATAAAAATAAAAATAAAGTTCCAAAATCCAAATGGCAAGTTCACAAAGTCCAGGTAATCCAAAATTCCAATAATCCCAAAACAAAAGATATCTTCAGTATAGTGTCTCTTTAAAGTAATTCTCCTCAAGCAAAAGTTCTTCAAATCAAAAATAGTCCAGAGCAAAAATTCCACAGAGCAAAATGAAAAAGTTTTAAACAAGGATTGCACAGTCACTCACCGAAGCAGCACTGCAAAGACTCAGTGTAGAACAAAGGAACAGGTAGCTAGTAATACCAAACAAACTTGCAATCAGGCAGGCAGAGATGGGCTTCAGGTGGCAGAGGCAGCGAATCAAAAACAAGGGGCGGAGACATAGCACATGGCAAAATGGATCAATGAAAACAAAAACAAACATGATCACACGCCCACCAAAAGAATAACGAGTCCACAATGGCCACTAGATGTCACAATTGTCCCAAAATCACAACAATGTCCCGAAATCACAACACCTAGGTCCTATTCATATTTATTTATTTTGTTATTATTGTATGCCTATAGGCTACTGACAGCCTAATTGTTTTATTTTATTATTGACGACCGGTCCTGATAGCCTATTGATTTTTTTCCCAGAAGAAGCGCAGATTGCGCACTGAGTGTAACTGGTTACGCCTACCTTTTATTTCTGTAGCCATGTTGCCGTAAGCCTATTTTGAAAACAAATGTGACGGCACTATCTACCAATCTTTAAAGCCTTAATAGCCTATATAGGCCTAGGTTATCTGCTTTTTTGTTAGGCAATACAGATATAATTATTTTTTATTTTATCATTATTGACGGCCAAGGAGCCCAAATCTCTTCCTTTGATTGTTGTGAACTTGTTTTCAGAAGCGCATTGCGCTTACAGTTGTCACTGCTGTTGTGGTTTAAATGTGACGACCAGCGCAGAGCGCACTTCATATAGCCTACCAACGTGTTCTAGGCTACTCGTTTGATTGATTTCTGCAAAAATAAATAAATGGACTTCGGTTCCAAATGTGTATTTTGTCTTGCTGTTAATGTAACCTATCCGTCAGCTCGTAGCATAGGATAGCCTACTGAAACTGATTTGGAAATTGTTTTTAACCTATGCATAACAGCCTATTTTGCCTGTTCATGCATTGTTTTAAAGTCAGGATTTGAAATGTTTGCACAATTATAGCCTTGGTCTGTAGGAGAGTTAAACAGGGAATTTTGTCAGCAACAGTCATGTTTCCAATGGACGGGGTTAGAATTATAGCGCAAGCCTTTGAAGATATAGGCTACAACCAGGTAAGGAGTTAAGTATCCGGAAATAAGGCTGTCATAGGCTACTGTTTATAAGAAATTATTTATAGGCCTAGGCATAGGTTAAATCTGTAGCCAGGATGGATAGCCCATCTGAGTGTTTTTGGGTGCGTTATTATTTTTGAGAATAGCTGTGTAAATCAAGGTGAAATAATGAGTACGTCTATTCTAAGATAAAGTCCACGAAAAATAGACTTAATATGCCCGTTAAACACTGCAGGAACGTTAAGAACGAACGTTATTTTTCGTTCCGAACCGGTTCAGGAACGATATTTTTGTGGGGGAACGATTGCAAGAACGAAAACGTTAAACTGAAACTTGCCTGAACCGTTCGGAACGGAACGTTTGAAAAATAATTTCGTTTTCAAGCCCTGCTTAGCACCCACACTAAATGAAACTCACTGCAATTCAGGAAGTGGATGAACACACAATCACAAAATAATAAAATACAACAATAACAGTGTAACAGTGTTAACAAAAAAGTACAACAGTGTTAACAAAAATATTGGTAATGAATTTAACTACTATTCAGCATTCAAAATGATAGAACAATGACAAGTACATGTATACCACGCAGGCCCCCATTGTGATTTTCAGTAGTTGCATGTATAATAATTAGTGTTATGCAGGGCCTTCAGATGACTTTCACACTTCTTACCAAAAACTTGTACCAAAAAGTATGTAAATATTACCACATAGGGTCTACAGAAAATAGAGAACTAACTCAAAATGTAAGTTAAAAAACTCTGAAAGTCAAATAATGGCGCATCTAAATACTAAAACACTGCTAGCAAGCAGCCCAGCAGGTGACCTAAGGGGGCTATAATTCACTCTTCCCAGCCACCTTGCAGTGCTGGGAATAGACACATGCTGATAAATATATAGCACCATCTAGTGTTCCTATTTTGTCATAACTTTGAGTTTCTTTGAATTTTAATCTACACCGCCACCCAGGGATGGGCAAAGACACAACTAAATGTATTTCCAAATACAATACAAAATACCCAGCTCTAAAATGTTACAAATATGTTACAAAATACACAACAGTAACAGTATTAATAATCAAAATACTCATTTTAAAATACACAAAATACAACAAAAACGGTGACCATTACTAGGTATGTCCGTGTGTTCTGAATTGCATGCAAATTAGTCTGGCTATTTGGTGTAGTGGTTAGAGCCCCAGTTTTGCATGCCAGAAGATCCAGGTTCGAGTCTCGGCAGGGAAACTCAATTTCACTTCGCTACACAAACAATGGCTTGTATGGCATGACCAAAAATAACAATTCAATTCACTTGAGTAATAAAAGTTAGGCCTACTTTAAACCACTCAAACTCCTGTGTAACCATCATTTCCAGTCATTGAACAAACAATAATGTTCAGTTCTTGTAATCATGGAGATGGCTATATAAACAATGGGCTACTTGGCACAACTAACATTTAAAAAAATGGCACTGATATGTGAAGGTCTGCATGTGAGTTCAATAAACAAGAAAGTGTTTCTTGTAAATTATGTCCATGTAGTATCTTGCAAAGCGTCACTAATGCATCATTTGTGGCCTTAGAGTGACATCACAGTGGGTTTACATACAGTGTTCAATCTCGCCCTCCAACCCGTGCCTGCAGTTCACCTAGGGAGCGCTGTCGAGACAGCAGAGCTCATAAGGCTGGCGCTAATAACTGACAATTGTGCTCGCTGTCGGCTGAAACTTGACAATATTACTGTAAGTTCTGAGAAACCAATGTGGATTTAAATGATATGTACAATAACCTGGGAGTTATGTCCTTCTGATTTCTTACAGCTTTGGCATTTATGAGTCAGGCTCCGCTAGCATCTTGCTAACAAAATTGCTTTACAGCCGTCGTGATCACAGCAATGCAGCCGGGCGACCAATCTAAACGCAGTGTGTGAAGCCACTCGTGACGTCATAGTGACAACAAATACGTATTTTACAAAGATCCAGCCAGTTTAAACATTCAAACTAAGTGCTGTTTGAAAGGGTAATTTATCCTGCCTTTGGGAAAAATAAAATGAAATGATGATACAAATTATCTCCCAAAGCAATGGCAGCATCTGTTGTTGAGCTCCATGGGACCCCATTCATTCTAACAGCCTCTGCGCTCCTTTGCGCTGTCTGGATGGCGCCACTTAGTGGACAGTACCACCCGGAAAAAGTAGAGAGATTTCTCTCTCGTATTACCCACAGATCCTCTCTGGTGACATTTTGTGGGTGAAGCAGGGCACAGCATTAGTAATCGTCTCGGTTGCACCTTTGGTGCTTAGCATGGCAATTTCAATTATCGATGATATTTGATCAAGAGTGGCGGTTTTCGATCCAACAGCATATATTCAATAATTCAGAATTTTGAGGCTGATTATTCGTAGTCGGGTAGTCACCTGCCAATGTTATTGAACTGTCAATCTTTGGATTGTCAGCTTGAGTCCTTCATCCCTTTCCCATACAAGCACTTGTACATTCCAAAATAGCTACTAGCTCCACTTACATACTATGTGGTCAATCTAGTGTTCCTACTATGTAATTGCATAGTTCAGGAGAAAGTAAGCTATTGTACTCTCTTTTATTTTGAAAATTCAAAATACAGGGGGCAAAGTACTTTGATACAAAATTCAAATAGGCCTACTTGTAATTCACTAACATGAAATATAAAATGCAAAATACTACTTTGTATTTCGAAATGAATTTTAATTAGAAGTATTCGAGATACTGACCATCCCTTCCTAGTATCCGTATTATGTGATTGCTTTGAATTTCTTCGAATTTAAATTCTGTGAAATTCAGCTTCCTGCAATTCCAATTCGAATTGCAATTCCATTTCCTGTTTGAAATTTAAAATTCAAGAGTTTTAAATTCGAGAATTGAATTGGATTTTTGGGGTCATTCTCATTTCCATTCTGAATTTTGTACAAGCCTGATAGACGAGTAATTTCAGTCATGCGGAAAGACACAGAAATATTTGAGAGGTAGGAACAACTTTGTCATGTTCTACTGTATAACACATTTGTCAGTGTGAATTAAACACAGTACATTTGGCAGTGTGAATTAAACACAGTACATTTGGCAGTGTGAATTGAACACTGAGAGATCAGCACCAACTACACTCCTGTTAACTCACTGTTAACTTAGACTCTGAATATTCATTCAACACTTTGAGTGAAGTTTTACATCCTTCAATAGACTGTATTTGAAGAGTTCAGATGGAGATCCGCTAAAAGCCATAATTGTTTTTTTTACCATTTCATTGTTAAACAGCATTTTCACCAATTTATCACAATCAAAATGCCAATTAAATGTTATCATTAAGTGCCCCCAGCAAGTCAAGCCCAAACAAGATTAGATGGACTGTTTTTGGAGTTTACTGAATTAATAGAAATACAGCCTGTTTTTGTAAACACATCACAAATGCAGTGAGAGAGATCTGCATCTGAACTCTTCATTTGATACTCCTCTCTGCAGTGTTAAATCAACACTGTGCAGTGCTCTGTGCACCTGATCATGTGACTTGATGACTCCTGCCAAAGAAGGTGGATCTAAGAAGAAGCGTCATTTTGTTTCTTTTCCGGTATCCACATTATGTCGGGTGAAAGCACCTTTAGGAGACCTTCGGTTAGGAGACCTTCTGATTCCTGAGGTTGAGAATAAATGAAGTCCTCTTAGCACTGTAGATGGCGGTAGCGCACGTCTTGTGCAAACACCACAAAAAGAGAAGAAGGAGGAGGGGACAACGCCCCCTTAGGAGACCCAACTTGAACAGATGAACTAAGCAGTCTATGTTTGTTATTCGGCCGGATATTAAATAATGCTTTGTCCCAAAGTAGTTGCGCAAGTCTCTATACGGTGTTGATCGTCCAGCGGCCAAACCTAGAGTGAAGGGTTGGGGCAAGACAATGGGTTATCAAAGGTCATTGATAACCAGGTGATTGTGAATGGGGCTGTAGTCACAGCGCCTCCTACGGGAGGAGGACTGAGGACAACATTGACAGGGACCCTGGGCCAGCCTGTAAGGATTCGGAGACAGAGACCCAAATGCAGATCAGGTTTGGCAGATTTATTTTGCGCACACAATGACAGGGCTAGTGTAGAGGTTGGTTCCAAAGCAGTGTATCACAGTTCCAGAGAAATGAAAAAAGTCCAACAGAAAAAACATCAACAAAAATACTGAGACTCGTAGAACTCGATTAGAAAAAATGCAACAAAATCTCTTTCAAAAAACAGAGGTAAGTATTCAGTTTGTCAAAAATGTAAACGGCAGTCCATGGAACAAAAGGTAAGTATCCCGGTAAGCATTCAGGTTCAAAATTCAAAAAGGCAGTTCACAAAAACAGAATTCCAAGCAATTCAAAAACAGAGGTTCCAGATTCACAGTTACTCACGGACAGGTTCACAAAACAGGGTCATGGGCACAAGGTCAGGGTCAGACGATCAGAGAAAGAGCAGAGAAATGACAGAGCTTAAGTAGGGGAGGCAAACAGAACTAAACAGGGAGCAGCTGGGATAATTAGTCAATTGAGTGAAGCTGCAAAGGGGGGCGTGGCAGGAGACCAAAACAAACCATGAGCACACCTGCAGTACTAAAACTGTCCATAGGGTGGCAAGAGTCCAAAACACAGAAACCTAACAGTACCCCCCTCCTAACGGACGCCTCTCGGCGGCCCTCGGGCCAGCACGGGATGCTGACGGCGGAAGTCTCTGACAAGAGTGGGGTCCAAGATGTGGCGGGCCGGGACCCAGCATCTCTCCTCGGGACCGTAGCCCTCCCAATCAACAAGATACTGGAGCCCACGGCCCCGACGGCGAACGTCCACCAGCCGGCGGACAGTGAAGGCTTCAGAGCCATCGATGAGGCGAGGGGCCGGGGGTGGCTTGGGGGCAGGATGCATGGGGTTACACAGAAAGGGCTTGATCTTAGAGACGTGGAATGTGGGGTGAATACGGCGTAGGTTCAGGGGAAGCTTGAGCCGTACAGCTGTGGGGCTGATGACTTTAGCAATGGGGAATGGGCCAATGAAACGTGCAGTGAGCTTGCGGGACTCTGTTTTCAGGGGCAGGTCTTGTGTGGAGAGCCATACGCGTTGTCCCTGACGATAGCGAGGCGCCCGGGAGCGACGCTTGTCAGCTTGGACCTTCATCCTGGCAGAGGAACGAAGCAGGGCGGAGCGGGTGCGCCTCCACGTTCGGCGGCACCGACGGATGAAGGCTTCTGCCGACGGAACCCCAACCTCCTTCTCCTGGTCAGGGAACAACGGTGGTTGGTACCCCAAGGAGCTCTCGAAGGGTGATCTGCCCGTAGCTGAGGAGACGTGCGAATTGATGGCATACTCAGCCCATGGAAGCTGCTGGCTGGATTCTGGGATGCCATGCAGCGTAGCACCGTCTCCAGCAACTGGTTCGCCCTGTCACTTTGGCCATTGCTCTGCGGGTGGAAACCAGAGGATAAGCATACAGAGGCACCAAGCAATTTACAGAAAGCCTTCCAGAATGCAGAAGTAAATTGGGGACCCCGGTCTGACACTACTTCTACAGGTAAGCCATGTATTCGGAATACATGTTGGATCATCAGGTTAGCAGTTTCTTTAGCAGAGGGGAGACCCGGTGCAGGAATGAAATGAACCGACTTAGAGAAGCGGTCCACAACAGTAAGAATGGTAGTGTTACCGTCTGATGGTGGCAGTCCAGTCACAAAATCTAGGGAGATGTGGGACCATGGTCTGTGTGGCACCAGTAGGGGTTGCAACAGACCAGCAGGGCGTTGAGTGGATGTCTTGTTTTGTGTACAGACCGGACAGGTTTGGACAAACTTGGTAATGTCCTCCTTCATGGATGGCCACCAAAATCTCCTCCCGATGAACTTCTCGGTTCGTCCGGGTCCAGGATGGCATGACAGCTTGGTGTAGTGGCCCCACTGCATCACCTGTGAGCGGACAGAGTTAGGAACATACAGACAGTTAGTGGGACAGTCACTGGGACCTGCTTCACCCGCTTGAGCAGCCCTCACAGCGGATTCCACATCGAACTGAACTGCCCCCAAAATGCAGTGGGAAGGGAGGATGGTGTTGGAGTCTGGAGCTCTCTTAGATGTGGCGAACTGGCGGGACAGAGCATCAGGCTTAACATTCTTATGACCGGGACGGTAGGACAGGGTGAAGTTAAACCTGGAGAAGAATAGGGACCAGCGTGCTTGCCGGGGGTTCAGTCTCTTGGCCGTGCTGATGTATTGCAGGTTTTTGTGGTCAGTCCAGACTAAAAAGGGTTGCGGGGCGCCTTCCAACCATTGCCTCCACTCCTCCAGGGCTAACTTGACCGCTAGCAGCTCACGGTTTCCCACATCATAATTCTGTTCTGCTGGTGAGAGACGATGTGAGAAGTAGGCACATGGGTGGATGCGATTATCCTTGGCTGAACGCTGGGAGAGCACTGCCCCAACTCCAACCTCAGAAGCATCGACCTCCACAATGAACTGCCGGTTGGGATCGGGTTGGATCAGGATCGGTGCAGATGTGAAGCGCCCCTTCAGTTCTTGAAAGGCCTCCTCTGCAGCTGTGGTCCACACAAACTTCACTGCTGTAGAGGTCAGGGCGGTGAGGGGGGCGGCTACCGTGCTGAAGTTTCGGACAAAGCGGCGATAAAAGTTGGCAAAACCCAGGAAGCTCTGCAGGTCCCGTCGATTGGTAGGTGTGGGCCATTCCAACACTGCCTTGACCTTACGTTGGTCCATTTGGATGGTTCCCGGTGACACCACGTATCCAAGGAAGGCGATGGTCTCCTGGTGGAACTCGCACTTCTCCGCCTTCACAAAGAGCTGATTCTCTAGAAGGCGCTTCAGGACCTTACGGACATGGACAACATGCTCAGTGAGTGACTTTGAGAATATCAATATGTCGTCTAAGAATACAAAAACATACTGGTTGAGCATGTCTCTTAGGACATCATTGACTAAGGACTGAAAAACTGCTGGGGCATTGGTAAGGCCAAACGGCATGACCAAGTACTCATAATGACCTGAGGTGGTGTTGAAGGCCGTCTTCCATTCATCACCATCACGGATACGGACAAGATGGTAGGCATTCCTCAGGTCCAGCTTGGTGAATACCTTGGCGTCTTGGAGGAGCTCGAATGCTGAGGACATGAGAGGGAGAGGATAACGGTTTTTAACAGTGATTTCATTTAAACCTCTGTAATCAATGCAGGGCCAATGCAGGGCCACAAAGAAAAAAACGGCTCCAGCAGGCGATGATGAAGGGCGGATGATGCCAGCAGCAAGGGACTCTTGGATGTACTTGTTCATAGCTTCTGTTTCAGGCCGCGACAGGGAGTATAGACCACCTCTGGGGGGAGTGGTACCAGGAAGGAGGTTAATAGCACAATCATATGGGCGGTGAGGGGGTAGGGAAGAGGCTTTGGACTTACTGAATACCGGCTTGAGATCCATGTATTCTGGGGGGACACTCGACAGATCCGGGAATTCCTCCGGGCAGGCGCGTCGACAGACCTGGGCATTCGGGGCTACAGCCCCGGATCTCCGGGGATTAGCCCCGAATCTCTCTGGACTGGACTGACATAAATAAAATATGTATAATAGGCCTAATAATAATATGATTAAGAATAAGAAATAGTAGAGAAGAGCTCCGTGGACCACACTTTGAGCAGTGATACCGCTCCTGTCATTATGCAACTTTGTAACCAGCACAGACCGCACGATTCTGACACGATGATGTAAATATGGAACTGTACAAATAACAACTTTCCAACCGAAGCCGCTATCCACCTTGTTAGTAGATCTAGCCTCGTTGTAGTGATGTCATGCTGCTGTCAACCAATCAGGTGTCAGTTCTATGCTGGCTTGAATAGAGCCAGGCGGGCTCGTGGTTTATGAAACAAAATCTGGAATGTTTAATATCTCGATAACTCAATGACTTCTAGAATATAGGGATCCCATTTCATTTCATTCTTAGATCATTCAGGGTTTTTTTTAGCAGCCATAGGTCACAATGTTGACATTTTCCTCTCATTTTAGCATCCACTATTCAATCACACTAGGCCTATATCTAGCTGTATCTATCAAAATGGATATTTGCCGAATCTAAATGGATATTTGGGCTCCATCGACTTCAAGTAACAGGACAGCCTAAGGTAGGACATCTGTTTTTTTCCTGATGTGCTCGCCGAAGCACTGGTGTCAATGTTGTTGTCATGTTTTCTACTTGTCTTCAGTCAAGTTCTAGTTCTATCACTTCGAAGCACCCGTTCTATCATGTCACCAAGCTAACACCCCCTTTCAAACAGACACACCTTTCCTGAATTCATAGTGGGCAGGCAGCGTGATTTAGTTATACCACGTGTAATGTGATGTGTGTAGATTCGCTTGTGTTTGTTGGCTATCTGCATGTTTGTGTAGTTTTGGGCAAGCTCCAAAGACTGATAGAACTACTCGTAATTTGCTAACATAGTGAGCTAACATTTAGCTCCACCACGTAGACAAGCTACCTCCAATAGAAACGGCAAGGTACAACCATGTGGAAAATGTAGCGAACTAACATTACAAGCTACTTCAACTAGAAATTCAAAATTACGGCATATTTGAATTATTTGGGCTGCAAAACTGACATCTGAAGACATTATTGTCTGTTGGATTATGATAGCCCCCATGATATTTTTGGACTGGGTATGGTCAATCAGCTGGCTTTCTTGCTCTAGTCTCCTGTCTCCCTGTGTGCGCGCGCGCGTGTGTGTCTGTTTGTGTGTGTGTGTGTGTGTGTGTGTGTGTGTGTTTGCCTCGTAATGAGCGATGTGCGAGTTCGATTGCACCTTGTGTTTTGATATCGGCCTGATGGAGACAGTGAGCTCGCGCATGAAATGTCAATAGAACCAAAGGTGTGGACAGTCGGGTGTATGATTTGCTTGAGTAAGACATTTTTGGGAGATTATGGTCCATGGTCTGTCAACTAGCGCTCCTCCTCCTGTCTCCAATGTGTGTGTGTGTGTGTGCGCGTGTGCGTGTCTGTCGCTTGTTGTGAGAGTTTGGCGAACGAGTATGCAGACCCGTATGTATGTTGCGCATGGAAATGTTCAGTTTTTAATCATAATTTTGTGTTATCATATACTGTCATGCAGAGAGCAAAACCCGTGGTTAGTTCCTCGCATTGCGACTGACTGTGCTGACTGCACTGTTTTGAGACAGCATAGCCGAGTTTATATAACGTAAGGCATGTTTTTTTCACTATCACTATGCTAATTCTCTCACAATATCCACTAGACTACTCGGCACTGTTGCACTATTAAATGCGGTCTCTTTTTATTTGCACTAAAGTAATCGTGACGCCAACAAAGTATCCAAAAAAGTAGTTAGCCTGCATTACTGTAACCCAATGAGGGTGACTAAGCTGGCGACATTGGGCCAAATCAAGAAAAGAATGGCAAGGTCCTTAATGAAAGTACCTACACTGTCAAATGTAAAGATGGGAAAACTGCAAATTAAGACTATGGTGTCAAAAGTACATTTTCCCCTTTGTGTACGCCTAGAATGGCCCAATTTGACCTTAATTTTCCAAAAACTCCGCAAAACGGAAGGGGGGGAAACCCCCTTCCGCACCAACCCCCCTCTCGGTCGCTTCGCTCCCTCGACTAGGCTGCCGCTCCACACTAAATTTCATTTTTTTTGCTGGGCTACAGCCCCGGATCTTTGCGCAACCTAATGACGCCCCTGCCTCCGGGGCATCAGGGACGAGTTTCGATAGAGTCTGGGCCTGAAGGAGACAGTTAGAGTGGCAAAATGGGCTCCAGCCCATAACACATTTCCCTACCCAGTCAATGTGTGGATTGTGCTTAACAAGCCAGGGGTGGCCAAGAACTATTGGAACATGAGGGGCATTAATGACAAGGAAACGCAACTGTTCATGATGGTTGCCAGAGAGGGTGAGACTCACCGGTACAGTGGTGTGGGTGATCTGGGCCAATCTCACTCCAGTCAGCGCGTTGGCTACCAGGGGTTTCTCCATACTTTCAGTAGGAAGGTTCCACTGTTTCACAAGATTGGCATCGATGAAATTCTCCTCAGCACCGGAGTCAACAAGAGCTCCCACCTCAAGTTGTTGATCTCCCCACCAGAGGACCGCTGAGAGGAGAGTGCGCTGTGCAGAGGAGGGGTGTGTGGGTGTCACGCTCACCAGTACCCCTCTCATAGGTGAGCGTTGGCTTTTACTGGACAGGAGGCGACAAAGTGGTCGGGCTGGCCACAGTACATGCAGGAGCGGGTGCGGATTCTTCTCTGTCGCTCCTCTTGGGATAGGCGGGTACGGTCCACTTGCATGGGCTCCGGTACAGATTCAGCAGTGGGAGAAGGAAGAGGGGGCAGGACTGGACTGACGAGAGGGCCTCTTCCTGTGGGCCCAAAGGCCCTGGCCCGGCGGCGCTGCTGAAGCCTAGTGTCAATCCGAATAGCTAGATTGACGAGGTCCTCGCAGGATTTTGGCAGATCATGAGAAGCCAACTGATCTTTGATCTCCTTGGACAGGTCATTGAAGAATGTGTCGTAAAGAGTGCCCCATCCAGATGAAGTGGCGAGTGTTTGGAAGTCAATGGCAAAATCCAACACAGATCTGCGACCCTGGCGCATCTGGAGTAGCTCACGGGCAGCCTCATGCCCATGTTTGGATCGATCGAAGACCCTCTTCATCTCTGTTGAGAAGTCCTCAAACTTCCCACAGATTGTTGACTGAGCATCCCATACAGCAGTTCCCCACTCTCTGGCGCGTCCTGACAGTTGGGTAATCACATAGGCTACCTTTGCTCGATCGGTGGGGAAGGTACCTGGTTGTAGTTCAAAGATGAGGGTACACTGAGACAGGAAGGAGCGACATGTTCCGGGCTCACCAGCGTACTTCTCCGGTGTGGGCGTGGCTCACGGGCGGGTTGGTCGGTTGAGGCAGGCTGGGCTAACTCTGCAGGTTGAGCAGTCTCCATAGGCCGTGCAGATGCAGAAGCAGACTGGGAGAGTTGGAGCGGTTGAATCTGTGCTGCCAGGTCTCTGATGCTGGCAGCCATTGCCTCCATTTGAGATTGTTGTCGGCCCAGAAGTGCTCCATGTTGCTCAAGACAAGCCTTCAGGTGTTCGGGATCCGCTGGGTCCATCTTGCTCTGATCGTACTGTAAGGATTCGGAGACAGAGACCCAAATGCAGATCAGGTTTGGCAGATTTATTTTGCGCACACAATGACAGGGCTAGTGTAGAGGTTGGTTCCAAAGCAGTGTATCACAGTTCCAGAGAAATGAAAAAAGTCCAACAGAAAAAAAATCACCAAAAATACTGAGACTCGTAGAACTCGATTGGCAAGAGTCCAAAACACAGAAACCTAACACAGCCATTTGTTGATCAGAGGGGAAGTAACTCTTATACTAATGATTATTGATGACCTTCGTCTCAATCATCATCAGTTTGAGTCACATGATTCTCATAACTTTGTCATGAGTTTCTCTGCGTAGAGAAGTGGCAGGAATTGTACCTACATACACAATGCGTCTTGTTGTTGTTTTGTTTTATAATTTTACATGTTGAAAATGCAAAATACAATGTGATACAGTTACTGTTATGTGTTTTCTATCTCATTTGTAACATTTTAGTGCATTTTGGGTATTTTGTATTGTAGGCCTATTTGAAAAAAACATTTAACTTGCCCATCCCTGTATGCGGCCCCTGATTCCTAAATGAGTTTGACACTCTTGGTCTAGATGTTTTCTCAACCTTTTTTCAGGCGAGGCACCCTTTCAATTCATTACAATTCTCAAGGCATCCCAAACCAACAAGCCGTAACATGGCATCGCATCCGATACCACACAAATTTAGAAAAGTAACACATTTGGAGACGTCACACAACCTACGTTCAAAGTTGCAGCTTACTGGGGCGTCTTACATTTAGTTTATTATGCGTAAATGGTTGATGAAAGATTCCACTGACTAAGCATTAATTTATTAATTTAGACAAATATGTATCATATTACATAATTTATTTGTTTATTTAGGTCCATTTCACATACCGTCAGCCACATTTCCGCAGCACCCCTAAGGGAATTTTGTGAGACATTTTAATTAAGTTTGGTTAAGTAGTGTGTGTGTGTGTGTGTGTGTGTGTGTGTGTGTGTGTGTGTGTGTGTGTGTGTGTGTGTGTGTGTGTGTGTGTGTGTGTGTGTGTGTGTGTGTGTCCAATCACATGCAAGGGTTTTAGAGAAGACCACGCCTTTGGAGAGCTACATATTGACAATGGGTATTGTATTGTACACATTCATGGTGAGAGCTTGGTGTAGGTTACAGGGTCACAGGTTCGAGTCCTCCTTCTCATCGGCGTCGTTACACCATTTCTACCCGGGCACGTGCCCTGTTATGGATCTGCGATGCCAGGGTATAATGGGGCACTTTTATTTTTTTTTATTATTTATTAACTTTATACCTTTATTTTTTATTATTTAAGTCTGACTCATCCGATAATCTACAGAATACATGCCTGCATGTTTTTCTTTTCTTAAAATAGGCCTATACAACACTTAAGTTAGAATTTAAGTCTGACACGGACGCAGCCTGCCCTCAGAATCCACTTGCCGGCAGTAACGGCTACTCGCACTCGGAGCATGTAGCCGGAAAGTTGCCTGTTGGCTAATACACAGAGCCATGCAGGAGTTTGTCAAACTATCTTTAAGAAACACGACAGGCCTACTAGTTCTCCGAGTAAAGACACACTAAAACATTGATTGTAATACATATAGGGTGACCAAACGTCCGTATTTCCCAGGACATGTCCTGATTTTACGACCTGTCCTGGGCGTCCCGGGATATTTTATGAAATGATGGAAATGTCCTGGTTTTCATGTCAATGAAACATTAAAACTCCTTTAGGTAACAAACAACACGCAGGTTTACTAGAGCCTCCATTTAAAAAAAAATTGATGTCATCATGTCAGGACCAGGGAACACAATTCGGTAGCACAGTTAATAAACAGTTAGCAAACAGTTAGCAAACAGTTAACTATTAGTTAACTAAAGGTTTACTATACATTTATAGGTGTATACTAAACACTTACAAAGTTTTAAAATATATTTATTAGTCCTTCTGTAACACTTAATAGAACATAATTATAAGTTACTTAATATATTATTAAAAATACTTTTATGATTAATTAACTAACATATCAACAGTAACTTAAGCATAACAAGTGACTTATAAACTGTTAACTAATTATTACTTAATATATTATAATTATTAGTTGTAGTTTACAATTTATAGTTCAATATTAACTAAGTACTTATTATTTAACCATTAATACATTGTAATTAAATAATTTTTAAGTGTTAATATTAACTAAACTATTGTTAATTACTTATAAATCATTTAATAATAATTATGTATAGTATTTATTAATGTATTACTAATGTTTAAAATTCAGTATGGGGAACCTTATGGTGAAGTTGGTTGAGCTTTATTAATGTATAACTAATGTTTAAAATTCTGCATTGAGAACCTTATTGTGAAGTTGGTTGAGCTTTACTAATGTTTTACTAATGTTTAAAATCCAGTATGGGGAACCTTATGGTGAAGTTGGTTGAGTTTTATTAATGTATAACTAATGTTTAAAATTCTGCATTGAGAGCCTTATTGTGAAGTTGGTTGAGCTTAACTAATGTTTTACTAATGTTTAAAATTCAGTATGGGGAACCTTATGGTGAAGTTGGTTGAGCTTAATTAATATATAACTAATGTTTAAAATTCAGTATGGGGAACCTTATGGTGAAGTTGGTTGAGCTTAATTAATATATAACTAATGTTTAAAATTCAGAATGGGGAACCTTATGGTGCAGTTGAGATTAGTTAATATGTAACATTAAAGTGATACTGTCCCATTTTTGGACGCAAGCTCATATTTACACCTCCCCTTGAGTCGAGTTATTGAGTTTGACCTTTCCCTTATTTTTTGTTTTACCTGTACTTCTTGTCGTTCTCTGAGTACGGCAGTGCAAATTTTATCTCCAAGCTAGCATTTAACATTGAGTTCTGAGACCAGCTTGCCGCCAGCTGGTCTCATAGGACTCAATGTTAACTGCTAGCATGGAGGTAAAATTTGCACTGCCATACTAGAACGGTTGAACATACAGGAGGAGAAAGGTAAAACTCAATAATTTAACTCAAGGGGATGTGTCATATTTCCAGAAATTGGACAGTATCACTAGAAATGATCACAGTACAAATGATTTTCACTTGGTCTCAAGAAATACATTTTCACACTGTTAGAAAGAGAGAAAAGAATTATCAATGATGTTAAACTGTTGTTACCCACTACTGAGTATGGTACACGTCAATGGTAGGCCAGGATCAATGGGCTACAGAATGTGACACTAGGCTTTGGGTAGAGTGAAAAAGATACCAATTAAAAGACAACATACAATATGTTTCTACAACATTTTCACCATTTATATTAAAGCATGTCAAATCAAAAACCCCAGCACGCTACAAAACAGAGAACTTGCCAGGGTCACAACATACATTTCCCAGATCAAAATCCCTTACAATACAAAAATAATTTCTAACATACAAATGTAGCCTTAACACAAAACATTAAGTTTCTGTCCTTTTATGTCCTTATTAGATCCGCAGAGGCGAGCGCAAGCCGACAAGAGCAGTAATTCAAGAGAGTTGGCCGCTTCACTCCAAAAATGTCCTTTGGAGGACAAAAGTGACGTCAAAAAGGAAAGGATATCGAAAGCAAAATGAACAGGGAAAACCATAATGTTCGTCTTAATGTCCATCTTAATAATAATAATAATAATAATAATTTATTTATTTATTTATTATTATTATTATTATTATAAATAATCACGTATCCATAGAAAATATTGTATGCAACCCTAATGAAGAATTACATTCTTAAATTCAAACATAGGATATCGGGTACAAATAATAAAATGGGCATAAACAAAATGAAATAAAAACATCACAAGTAAGAGATTGAAAAGTTTAAATATTTACAATTACCCCTCCCCCCCCAAAAAAAGGTTTGAACATTTGAACAACAAAAAAATGAACTGTCCTTCAAAAATTGGAAATAGTCCTTTAAATCCTCAAAAGAGACGATGTAGAGAGTTCCTTTAAGTTGTTCAAAAAGAAAAATAGCTCCTTTCAAGCAGTTCAGTTCAAGGCGTTGAAGTCAGTCATAGTCAGTGATGTGACACGAGCAGGCCACAATCCTACCAAATATGCCATGCACAATGTAGAACAGGATCGCATTCGAATGAGTGGGTGGCTCGCCATCTAGTAGTTGACGAATCCTCAGCAGAATCCAGATCCAGCTCAAAAACTTCACCTATGTGAACATATGTCATCAGTTAAGTTTGGTTTATTTGATAGGGACAGACACATCATGTAGCCTAGGCTGTACAGCAGCATAACAGAAAAGCATCATAGCAGTTACAGCCGTAAGCTACACACCCAGGACAATGTTGAATTCCTATCAA
Organism: Engraulis encrasicolus; assembly: GCF_034702125.1. Classification (NCBI taxonomy): domain Eukaryota; kingdom Metazoa; phylum Chordata; class Actinopteri; order Clupeiformes; family Engraulidae; genus Engraulis; species Engraulis encrasicolus. The sequence goes on along the minus strand of NC_085859.1, from coordinate 8,137,656 downwards.
ATATCATCAGTTTAAACCATTGAGAGTAAATAGAATGGAGGCCAAAATTCTATTTCATTGTTGAAGCCAAGTGTGGAGCCAAGGTTGGACCCAAAAAGACAAAAAAATGGCCAAATCCCATTCATTCCTATGAGAGACATAAAACCCTGTATCTCCCTTAAATGCCACTCCAGGGGGATCATTTTTCGCTCAACTAGTAGGTCCCCTTGCTCTCCAACTTACCAGGGTGTTTTTTTTTTGTGGTGAAGTTTTATTTTAGAGAGATATTAAAAGTTAAATTGACCAATGAGCATCAGAAGATGGTTTGATTGACAGTTGGGATTCTTTTCAGTCAGGCGCACGCTGAGCAAGAGGGCCGTCGTCATGACTACTACTTGGCTGTGCGTGCCTGGGCTGGGACTGGGAAATCTTGTCTATCTGTGTGTTGCTCCTGATATTATACTCAAGGCAACAATTATAAACACTTGGAACATCCAGTTGTGTAGACAACTGTAGTAATCTGCTGATATCCATAATTTTTAAAACCATAATTTGAATGCATTCTATGGCTTCTTTGTAATGTAAGTGTCTGATTTCACGTGAAATGACCCACCTAACCCCACGTTGCTCCAGGGACTGTAACCAATACACTGAAAAATAATAGTTGTAAGTGGCTTTGAAGAAATGAAAGCGTCAGCTAAGCGCAATGTAATGTAATGCAATGTAGTAATCGGCTGATATCCATATATTTTTAATCTTAATGCATTGTATGGCTTCTTTGTAATCAAAGTTCTGGATATGTACATGTTATACAGGGCCAGATAAAGATAGCCAGGCCATGCCCTCCTAGTGACGCAAGACCTTGGGCATTGCTTCAAGTCAGGTCAAGAGCTATGTAAATATTGTTTCTGAACTCCCAAAAAATTGGGAACTCCACCCACTTTGTCGGACACCATCAACCAGTAGCAAACCTAGGGACGTTGGGCAACCATGCCGTTTAGGAAACGTTAATTGTTATGCTCTTGGTCAGACCAAGTCTCGAAGAGATTTGAAAGTCGATGATAATCAGGCTAAGATAAAGGGTGACTGCTTAAATTATTCACACAAAGCTCCTGCTGTTAAAATTGCTCTGAAAAGGACATGGGAGATGTCAGAGCGCATTCTGAAGGGCATGTTACTCTGACATTCTTTTGGAAACAATGTTGAAAACTTAGGCCTACTTTTTCTTTGTTTTCCCAGTTGACCCGCTCAGAATCGACATGAGACAGAATCATGAATGCATGCGCATCATTGACTCAAACACACCAGAGATATTTTAAGGGTATTACGGGAGACTCCACAATGAACATGTTGAAAACCTAGGCCTTTCTGATAGACATTACACATGAATTCGGAAACCTGACATTCTTTTGGGAACATTTTAAATGTTTACAAAACTACTATTTTTATGTATTTAATAGACATTGCGCATGACTCAAGCTGCTTCTGAACCTGTAAATGGCACAGTATACTGTACAGTAGGTCAGAGGCTACACTGAAGGTGGCCTGTAAATGTTTAACAGAATGAGACATTGGACCTTTTATCTAAGAAACACACTCTACCTGAATGGGGAAAAAGCACCACCATATTCAACATAACGCATGACGCTTAGTGAAGCTGAGTATAGAAAAAGTATATATTTCCATAAAATATAAAAATTACTGTAAAGTCACAATTTACCTTTTTATGACTCCACTCTGCCGTAGCCGTAATTGTGTCGTGGCCTTTATGATCGTCCATCGTACACAGATAGCAGATGCAACTCTGGTCGGTGCGACAGAATATTTCAAAAACCTTCTTATGACGGGGGCAGATCCTCTCCTCTAGCTGGCCCGTGGCAGTGACCATAGTGTGTGGTCTACCTGGATTAACGTCATTGTGGGCTTTCAAATGAGTGTCACAGTAGGATACCAAACACTCCAGACAGGACTTGACAGCTTTGAGTTTTCTCTCAGTGCAGACGTCACATGCCACATCTCCAGGTCCAGCATAACAGCGAGCAGGAGCAGCAGCTTGGATGCTGGTCTTCCCGAACTTCTCCACCATTTCAGCAATCAGAGGGTTTTTGCGGAGGACAGGCCTGGAGTTGAAGGTGTCTTTGCACAGGGGGCAGCTGTATTCTCCTTTACTATCCTCCTGATCCCAGCAGCTCTTAATGCAGCCCATACAAAAATTATGTCCACAAGGAATAGTCACTGGATCCTTCAACAAGTCCAGGCAGACTGGACAAGTGAAGGAGTCCTCCTCCTTAGAAGACTCTGACGCCATTTTGTAAATCTTCCAAACAGCAACTTCACACACCGAGAAGTAGCAGCAGAGTGACAGCTGACTTCCTCAGAACACTGAGGAGGAGCCCAGGGAGGGTGGGGTTGGTGATTGGCCAATCAGAATCATTCTTATTATCAGGAAGTGTAAAGGTAGGACCAGGTAGGATGAATGTGGGTGTGGTCAGGTTTCTATTCCTGCTTGTTAGAGGACGACGAGACAGTACATGTAAAACTGGTTAGACGAGTCATTTCAGTCATGCGGAAAGACACAGAAATACTTTGAGAGGTAGGAACAGAGGTAGAGTACAGGTAGAGTCCCCATAGCTCAGTGAGGACCTCTAGTGGACAGGTAATGCAACAACAGGCACCTTACCTGAAAGCACACTGGGGGGTGTGTGTGTCCAATCAGGTGCAAGGGTTATAGATAAAACCACACCCTTGGGCATTGCATTGCACACAGTAGCGCATTCGAGTTTTCATCAACGCCTGCATGCGCATGTAGACAGCAATGCACTCTGGATGAAAATGCTGCATGATGCTTAGATTTCCTGTCCAACGTACAAATTTCAGTCATGTTGCATCAACGAAGTGACATGTCACATGGTGTCAAAATATCGCAGGATGAATGCAACTGCAGTCAGATCTTGCAACCTCTGCAGTTGCTTATCCCCGTCGATGCTCGTCTGCAGACCGCCTCCGAGGTCACGCTCCCATGAACTGGTTGGTCAACAACTCACTCACGTGTGTATATGAGTCTTGTCTCACACCCCTACACAAGTTTGCGCTGCTCCCCACTTCAGCTCCTCCTCACCACCTGTCCCCCCACACCTCACACGTGGTGTGTTAGTAGATCAAACTGGTGCGGGCTCATCGTCTTGTGCATATTTGTGGCCGACTTTAAAGGCCAACCTCCGATAAAACACAGTTTTACTCTCTCCTTTTGAAGATCGGACGGTCACCCCAAGTTAAACTCACTTGCAAGGCTCTCATAGCGGTGCGTCACCTCGCCTGGCTGTGTTTCCCGGTGTTTCCCAATTGACATAAATAATGCAGAGAGACGAGCGAATCACGAAAGCCTTTCTATGTTGTGTCACGTCGAAAGAGGGCGTTGCTCACAAAGGTTTATGTCGACCCATTTTTCTAAAAACATGTCGAGTAATTTTTTTCTGCTTGTTTTCAATACAAGCAACGTCTGGTGGCCCGAAATCTAGCTTAGCTTAGCTATCAGCTGGTTGCTACTCTCAGGTACACACACAGCACAAAGCCTCATCCATACAGCAAGCCCACTCTGGTTGCTCCGTGCCTGCAGCTCGCCTAGGGGTCGCTGTCGAAAGAGCACAGCCCTGAATGGAGCATGCACGCCTCCGTTGGCGCCCCTATAGTGCAGTACCACCCGGGGAAGTGGCGACTCTGTTTCCCATTACATTCTCTCCAAGAACAGGAGGACTGAGCCAATCAGAGACACATTTCCACGAGAGCAGGAAGAGTGAGCCAATCAGAGACGCATTTCCACGAGAAACACGGAACACCCTCTCGTTTCTCCACAAGCCACCTTGCTGGCTTGCAAAAACGGCTTGAAACAAAGCAACCAGAACGTTTTTTAAAACAGGACCAACGCGTAACACATTCAATAACAATGGGGAACACAGCAATATTAATCAAATGACCTTGAGAGGCCAATTTTAAATTTGCTGTATTTAATAACACCCACATCGTGACAACATGTTCTCGCTCACATGCTTTGTCTACATCGATCAACAAAATCAAAGTCGTCTGAGCCTATTTATAGTGAGAGCTTAGTTTAGGTTACAGGGTCACAGGTTCGAGTCCTCCTTCTCCTGCAGGTGCAAGCAAAGAATCTCCTCACAAGTGGAATATTTATGCAGAAATTTATTATGCACATGTGCATTAATCATTGAGACACATTAAGTGAAACAACACCCCAAGACCCCTACACCAAACAAAAATCACAAGTACGCTAATGTTACATTAATGTCCATTCTGATATTTATAATCCATAAATGTCCAGCAACACGTGTACATGTTTATCGTGTGTGCTATGAAGCACTGTGTATAATGACTATGACTAACAGACTTACTTTACATTCACTCTAAAATTCACAATTAAAAAATCTCTCCTGCATCAAATGTACTCTTCACAAGTGTTACGTTTTTGGAGTAATGATTTGGAGTAATAATTTCATTATGTAGGCCTTCATTAATCTTTGACACCAGTTACTAGACCAGGCACTAGACCCTGGCAGCACATCACCCCCATACTCAAGCAGCTTCATTATGTAGGCCTTCATTAATCTTTGACACCAGTTACAAAAGCAACATGAGACACATTGAGTAAAACACCCATAGACCCCTACACCAAACAAAATTCCGAAGTGTCCTTATGTTACATAAATGTTCAGTCCAATACACAGGCCAGTCACAACCAGGCAAGCAATCTAAGCAGTTCCCTAGGGCCCCCACTTGAAAGGGGGGCCCTGGTAATACTTGGTTATATACTAGTAGTCAGGGCTCTAAATTAACTTTTTCCACCACCAGCCAATTTGGCTAGTAGACATTTCTTCTTACTAGCCAAATGGAAGGTCAACTAGCCATTTTTTTTTCTCACCAAAATAAACCATGCGTTAATTATGTTGCTTTTAATTATTTTATTAAACTATGCTATGTCCTCAACACAGATAAACAATATAAACATTATACTCAATATAATTCAGTCTATTCTATAATTTTTTAGTAATTATATTTGTATTACCTGTATTTCATTATTTTTCATTCCAATTTCATATACTGTACAGACAGCCAAACACTAGCCTATTAGCTCACACACCATCCCCCAAACTTCACATACAGTATAGGCCTACAACTCACACAAACACCGCATGCCTTCAACACTAATGTCACGCACATACCAGA